>NC_133431.1:12251581-12327096 GCF_011762505.2 Arvicanthis niloticus
TTCTTCCCCGTCTCCTTCTGCTTTTCCTCCCAAGTCCCTCCCACCCTCCACCTCCCATGAGTATTTTGTTCTCCTTTCTAAGAACTAAAGCACCCACACTTTGGTTTTCCTTCTTCTTGAGCTTCATATGGTCTGTTAATTGTATCTTGGGTACTCCAAGCTTTTGGGCTAACATCCACTTATCGGTGAGTGCATACCATGTGTGTTCTTTTGTGATTGGGTTACCTCACTCAGGATGATATTTTCTAGTTCCATCCATTTATGTAAGAAATTCATGAAGTCATTGTATTTAATATGTGAGTAGTCCTCCATTGTGTAAATGTACCACATTTTCTGTATTCATTCCTCTGGTGAAGGACATCTGGGTTCTTTCCAGCTCCTGCCTGTTATAAATAAGGCTGCTATGAACATAGTGGAGCATGTGTCCTTGTTATATGTTGGAGCATCTTCTGGGTTTATGCCCAGGAGAGGTATAGCTGGTCCTCCTTGTACAATGTTCAAATCCAAGTGGATAAAGAACCTCCATATAAAACCAGATACACAGAAACTAATAGTAGATAAAGTGGGGAAGAGCCTCGAACACATGGGCACAGGGGAAATTTTCTAAAGCAGAATGCCAGTTGCTCTAAGATCAACAATCAATAAAAGTCATTTTCTAAAGCACAGTAGAGCTACATAGGGTAATTTATATATATATATATATATATATATATATATATATATATATTAAAAATAAAAAAAATTTAGAAACTTTAGGATCAAGGTGGCTTCATTCTAGAGGTGTACGCTTGGTTTAACATATATAATTAAGTAAATTTCATAGATCACATGATGGAACTAAGGACACGGATCACTTGATTAACTCAAGAGAGGTAGAAAAGGCCTTTAACAAAATACAACCGATTTTTCGGGTAAATTCCTGTTAAGAGCAGAGCTTGAAGGACCACACTTCAACATAATAAAGGCAATAAATTACAAACAAATGGCCAACATTATCCTATGTGTCAAAAATTGGAAGGAATTCCATTTATATCAGGAACAAGACAAGTCGGCCACTGTTTCTACACCTCAGTCTTGTGCTGGAAGTCGACAAATATGTGTAGAAGTCAAACTTCCCCTCATTGCAGGTAGCATTCTATGTGTAACGAGCTGAAATACTTCACCAGAAAACTTGTCAAAACAGTCAACTGTTTCAACAAAGTGACAAGGTATGAAATCAGCTTATAAAAATCAGTAGCCTTTCTAGACACCAACAATAAACCCACTGAGAGAAAGAGAGACAGACAGAGAGAGAGAGAGAGAGAGAGAGAGAGAGAGAGAGAGAGGTCATACATCCATTTATAATAGCACCAAAGACAAAAAATTGGAATAAATCTAAACAAACATGTGAAAGTAAACATCAAATTTCTGAAGAAGCATTGAGAAAAAAAACTAGATAATAGAAATGCATTCAACATACATTGTATACTATAGTCAATGTTGGAGAAATAACTGTTTTACCAAAAGCAATTCATAAATTCAGTAGAATCCTAATTTTTCAGGAAACCACAACATTCTTCATCAAAATTAAAAAGAAGTCCTAAAATTCCCATGGAACAACAAAAATACTCAGATATTCAAAGAAATCCTGAGGAAAAAATAACAATACCCAGGGTATTCTTATTTCAAATCTCAAGATATTTCTAGAGCTGGAATCGTTTAAAAGAAAAGTCAAGTCCTCAAGGCTGGAGTGATATCAGAAATCATGGATGAGATTTAGAAAGCTTTACTAAAGTGTCACAACCCTGCACTGCATTTTAAACATCTGTCCTTATAACCGTATATAAATGCGGTCCACACCCTTCATCAAGGAAATTCATCTTTCCCCAGACCAAAAACACTATTGAAAACAGTAATCAATCAAAATGCAGAATTGTGGATCCCAGTCCCAATGGATATATATTCAGCTAACCCCGTACACAGGGCTCAGAGGACACTGTGGAAGAGAAGCAGAACTGTTGTGAAAGCCGGAGGATCTACCTGGTTGTCTTGAGGTTGTGCATCCTCTGAATTTTAGAATTTACATCCACACATCTCACCAACATGATTTCTCAGACATGAGCTTAACAAGAACAACACCAGTGAACACGACAAACTGGACTCGTAAAAACCAAAGTGGTTTCTACTCTACACAAAGAAATATCGACAGATAAGAATGCAGAAATTAAGCCAGCGGTGGTGGCCCACGCCTTTAATCCCAGCACTTGGGAGGCAGAGGCAGGGGGATTTCTGAGTTCGAGGCCAGCCTGGTCTACAGAGTGAGTTCCAGGGCAGCCAGGGCTACACAGAGAAACCCTGTCTCGAAAAACAAAACAAACAAACAACAAAAAAAAACAAAAACAAAACAAAACAAATGCAGAATGTAGTGAGTAAAAAGAACTTTTCAGGGTTGATTATACAGTGCAAAATGGTGAGCCCTGAAAACAGGCCTAAAAGTAATATTATATAGCCCCAGCATGTTATGTTTATATATTTATGAAAACATATATATATATATATGTTTCATTTTATATTTATATTATATATTTATATTATATAATTTATATTTAAATTAAACTACTTATATTTATATTTAAATTTTTTATTTAAATTTAAATTTAAAATATATAAATATATATATATATATATATATATATATATATATATATATATATATATAATGTTTGAAAGAGGCAATAAGGGTATATGGGATGATTTAAAGCAACAGTTCTCAACCTATGGGTTAAGACCCCTCTGGTAACCATTTATCTCCAAAAATATTGACATTACATTATAATTCATAACAGCAGCAAAGTTACACTTTTGAAGTACCAACAAAAAGAATTTTACCTGTGGGAATAACCAAGATGAGGAATACTATTAAATTGTCACAGCATGAAGAAGGTTGAGAACCACTGGTTTAAACGGAAAAGGGGGAAGGAAAATGATATAATCATAATCTTAAAATTAAATTATTTTAAGATTAATATTAAAATGTATTTTACTTATTAGATATTTATATATTTAATTATTAAAGATATTTTATTTAACTATAGTTATAATTATGTCATATGTTATCATTATGAATAAAATATATTTTTTTGTTTTTTTCATTCATTTTAAAAGATTTCTTACATTTAATCTTTTTACATTTCAGATGTAAAAATATTTTCTAGTTCCATTCATTTACATAAGAATTTCTCATATTCATTATTTTGAGTAGTTGAGTAATAGTTCATTGTGTAAACGTACCACATTTTTTTGTATCCATTCCTCTGTTAAAGGACATCTGGGTTATTTCCAGCTTCTGGCTAGTATAATTAATGCTGCTATTAGCATAGTGAAGCATATGTTCTTGTTATATATTGGAACATTTTCTCAGTATGTGCCCAGAAGTGGTATAGCTGGGTCCTCAGGTAAGGCTCTGTTCACTTATCTAAGGAACCGCCAGACTGATTTCCAGAGTGGTTGTACCAGCTTGCAATGCCATCAACAATGAAGGAGTGTTCCTCTTTCTCCACATCCTCACCAGCATCTACAATCACCTGAGTTTTTGGTCTTAGCCATTCTGACTGGTGTGAGATGCTATCTCAGGGTGGTTTTTATTTGCATTTCCCAGATGATTAAGTATGTTGAGCATTCATTAAGGTGCTTCTTGGCCATTTGTGTTTCCTCAGTTGAGAATTCTTTGTTTAGCTCTGTACCCCATTTTTAATAGGGTTATTTGATTGTCTGGAGTATAATTTCTTGAATTCTTTGTATATATTGGATATTAGTCCTTTATCAGATGTAGGATTGCTAATGATCTATTCCCAATCCATTGGTTGCCATTTTGTCCTATTGACAGTGTCCTTTCCCTTGCAGAAGCTTTGCAATTTTATGAGGTCCCATTTGTCAATTCTTGATCTTAGAGCATAAGCCATTGGTGTTCTGTTCAGAAACTTTTTCCCTGTGCCTAGGTATTCAAGGGTGTTCCCCACTTTCTCTTCTATTAGTTTCAGTGTATCTGTTTTCTTGTGGAGATTGTTTATTAATTTGAACTTGAGCTTTGTACAAGCAGATAACAATTGATCAATTTGCATTCTTCTACATGCTGACCTCCAGTTGAAACAACACCATTTGTTGAAAATGGTGTCCTTTTCCCACGGGAATGTTTTAGCTCCCTTGTCAAAGATCAAGTGACCATAGGTGTATGGGTTCATTTCTGTGTCTTCAATTCTATTCCCTTGATCTTCCTGCCTGTCTCTGTACCAATACAATGCAATTTTTTATCACTATTGCTCTGTATGACAAGAACATTAAGTCTCTAAAGATAGAAATTGAAGAAGCCCTCAAAACATAAAAAGATACCCTGTGCTCACAAATCAGCAGGATTAACATGTGGCCATCTTACCAAAAGCAATCTACAGAATTGATGCAATCCCCAACAAATTCCAACACAATTATTCACAGAGATAGACAGAGCAATTCCCAAATTTATTTGGAACAACAAAAAACTTAAGATAGTGAAAACTATTCTCAACAATAAGAGAACTTCGGAGAGAATCACCATTCCTGACATCAAAGTGTACTACAGAGCAGTTGTGATTTAAACAAACAAACAAACAAACAAACAACAAAAAAACCCACCACATGGTACTGGTCCAGAGACAGGCAGGTGAATCAGTGGAATAGAATGGAAAACCCAGAATTAAACCCACAAACATGATTACCTCATCTTTGACATAGAATTCAAAACCATCCAGTGGGTAAAAAATGTATAATAAAAAAATCATACTGGGTCAAGTGGCAATCAGCATGGAGACGAATACAAATTGGTCCATTCTTATCTCTTTGTACAAAATTCAAGTCTAGGAGGTTAAGGCCCTGCACGCAAAACCAAATACACTAAATCTAATAGAAGAGAAAGTGGAAAAGAGGCTCAAACATTGGCACAGGGAAAAATTTACTGAACAGAACACCAATGGTCAAGGCTCTAAGATCAACAATTCACAAATGGGATCTCAGAACATTGTAAAGGAAAGGACAATGTCATCAAGGCAACATGGCAACCTACAGATTTGATTGTTACCAATCCTACAACTAATAGAAGGGGAATAGCCAATATATACAAACAACTCAAGAAGTTAGTCTCCAGAGAACCAAATCATCCTATTAAAAATGGGGTCGAGAGCTAAACAAAAAGTTCTCAACTGAGGAATCTCCAATGGTTGAGAAGCACCTAAAGAAATGTTCATCACCCTTAGTCATCAGGGAAATGCAAATCAAAAAGACCCTGAGATTTCTTCTCACCATAGATGGCTAAGATCAAAAACTCAAGTGCGAGTAGATACTGATGAAGATGTGGAGAAAGAGGAACATTCTTCCATTGCTGGTGAAATTGTACGCTGGTAAAGCACTCTGGAAATCAGTCTGGTGGTTCCTCAGAAAATTGGGCATAGTGCTACCTGAGGACCCAGCTATACCACTCCTGGGCATATCCTCAAAAGATGCTTCAACATACATCACGGCACATGCTTCACTGTGTTCATAGTAGCCATATTTATAATAGCCAGAAGCTGGAAAGAACAGATTTCCTTCAATAGAGAAATGGATACAGAACATGTGGTACATTTACACAATGGAGTACTACTCAGCTATTAAAAACAATGGATTCATGAAATTCTTAAGCAAATGGATGGAACTAGAAAATATCATGCTGAGTGAGGTCCTAGTCACAAAACAGCACACACAGTATGTACTCACTGATAAGTAGATATTAGGAAAAAAGCTCAGAATACCCATGAAACAACTCAGAGAACACATGAAGCTCAAGAAGAAGAAAGGCCAAAGTGTAGGTTCTTCAGTACTACTTAGAAGGAGAAACAAAATACTCGCTGAAGTTAGAGGGTAGGGGGGAATTTGGAGGAAGAGAAGGAGGGGAGAGGGAAAGCGGGCAGGATCAGGTGTGGGAGGAGACAGGGGAGATGAGCAGAGTGTCAAGGAATTGAAGAGAGGTGTGTAGCAATGGGTGATAGAAAACTTGGGGTAGCCAACAGAAAGTCCTAGATGCCAGGAAAGAAAGAGGTTTCTAGGACCCAATGGGGATGACATTAGCTGAAATAACCAAAAAAGGGGGAGAAAAAAAACTATGGAGACCGAGGATAGGCTCTGCACCCGATTAAGGCATGGGGTCCCACACTCATCTCAATAATATTAACTCATAATTGTTCCTGTCTAAGGTAAATCCAGAGAATTCCCCACCTGTGGATCCATTCCAGTAAACCCAGACACTATAGCTTTTGACAAGAAGTGCTTGCTGACAGGGGCCTTATCTATCTGTCTCTTGAGAGGCTCTGCCAGACCCTTCTCAATACATATGCAAATGCTTGCAGCCAAGTATTGAACTGAGCACAATGGTGTGTAGAGTCAGCCTCCATCCATATTTCCAGTTCTTTTGACACAGCATTACCACTCAGTATACAAAAAGTATAGACTATCACAACAAGACACTCAATTTATACAATCTATAGGTCTGTCTGCAAATGTACTAAAAATATATAAACTCACAAATTCATAATTCAACCAAAGTATGAAACAAATTCTCATTCATAGTAACTAAGATAGCACAATAAACTCCATAGCAATATTTACTATAAGCCAGTAACACACTAACCATTACAGAAATTGTGATAAAGACTCCACTTAACACAGTGTGGATATTATGGGCAAAAATAACATTACCTGTATGTAAGTTCAAGTGTCCTAATAATTATATTCCTCATGTGGATGTTTCATCTTCTCTTCCGCATCCTTTAGGTTTTCTTTGGACCATCTAATCCGAACCTAAGTGACCATGACCAGTTGCGCTTTGTCCATCAGGTAGCCACGAAGGACACCCATTTGTGTTATGGCATGGTCTCCTTGATGCTTCATTTTAGATGGACTTGGATTGGACTGGTCATCTCAGACAATGACCAAGGTATTCAGTTTCTCTCAGACATGAGAGAAGAAATGCAAAGGAAAGGGATCTGTTTGGTTTTTGTGAATGTGATCCCAGAAAACACGCACTTATACATGACAAGGGCTAAGGTATATGATGAACAAATTACAACATCAACAGCAAGGGTTGTTGTCATTTATGGTGACATGAACTCTACTTTAGAAATCAGCCTTAGACGATGAGGATATTTAGGTGCTCAGAGAATCTGGATCACAACCTCACAATGGGATGTCATTACAAATAAAAAAGATTTCACCCTTGATTTCTTCCATGGGACTGTCACTTTTACACACCACAAAGGTGAGACTGCTAAACTTAGGAATTTTATGCAAACAATTGACACTGAGAAATACCCCGTAAGCATTTCTGACTCTGTCCTGGGGTGGAATTATTTTAATTGTTCAATCTCTAAGAACAGCAATAAAATGATTCCTTTTACATTCATCAACACATTGGAATGGACAACACTGCACAAATATGACATGGTCCTGAGTGATGAAGGTTATAATTTGTATAACGCGATTTATGCTGTGGCCTACACCTACCATGAACTCATTCTTCAACAAGTAGAGTCTCAGAAAATGGCAGAACCCAAGGGAGTATTCATGGACTGTCTGCAGGTAAAGTTTCTTACATTTCATTATGTTTAGATAAATCAATGTGATCTTTTAAATGGACTCTGAGAAACAATTGTACATTTGTTAGAGATTATTCTCTCAATAGAAAGTTTTATACACTGCAAAACTCCTCATTGAATCTTTAAATGGATAAATATCATACACAGGGATAAGATTTAAATGGAAACAATACATTTTTTGAATATCAGGAAGTTTTGTGAAAACGTGTCTCAACATTTCACCAAATGAATTCAAAATTAAAAATAGGAGCCAAGAGTTTTATCTAAAAGCCTTAAGTGATGAGTAGGTTAGAATATTTTTCTAAAGAATAATTTCTCAAGAATAGGTACATGAGCTGAGCAGTGGTGGCACACACCTTTAATCCCAGCACTCGATTGGCAGAGGCAGGCGGATTTATGAGTTAGAGTGCCAGCCTGGTCTACAGAGTGAATTCCAGGACAACCAGGTCTACACAGAGAAATCCTGTCTCAAATAAATAAATAAATAAATAAATAAATAAATAAATAAAGAAAGAAAGAACAGGTACATGAGCTGGGATTAATAGTTATTCATTTAACTTAACAATTATTTATATAACCATAAATGACTAAGACTGCACAATTTATTAAGTTTGTGGGGTTTTTTGTACATGCATAAGGTATATATATATATGAAAGACCCAGAATCATCCTTAATTTTCACAACTTGCAGACATTCAGACTTCGCCTTCATTTGCACATACATGGCTTCCATTTTTTTACAAAGTATTTTTGACAAACATGTGCACACTACATACACACAGAAACACACACACAAACACACCATGTTACTTGATATTTGGTAATTTTTCTAGCACATTTTATCATCGAACAATTGTATTCAGTATATTAATTTTAATTATCAATAAGGTATATTTTATTTTACTACACAAGATTATTTTAATACAGCTGTCTTTTCTGAAAGTCTTTAAAAAATTAGAGGAAATTCTGAATTTGGCATTCCCTTTATTGATATGCATATGTAATTATCTAATGATGCATCTCATTTAGATGGCTTCCTTGTTGAAAACCAGGGTATTTACTAACCCTGTTGGAGAACTGGTGAACATGAACCATAGAGAAAATCAGTGTGAAGAATATGACATTTTCTTCACTTGGAATTTTCCACAAGGCTTTGGATTAAAAGTGAAATTAGGAAGCTATTTTCCTTGTTTCCCACAGAGTCAACAACTTCACATATCTGAAGACCTGGAGTGGGCCACAGGAGGAACATCAGTGGGTATACCACAGCTTTTTTTTCAGAATATCTAAATTTTAAAGTATGAGGCACTGAAGTAATAGCTCTGTGGTTAAGACCAGTTGCTACTTTTACAAAGGACCATCCTCAGTTCCAATCACCAAAATTTGATAACTCTCAACTTCATGTAAATCTGTTCATAGGGATCAAAGGCCTCTGGATTCCATGTTCAGTTGCACCCACTAGCCTATTCAACGACATGACACAGGCATATATTTATTAAACATATAGTATTATATATGTACATATATATAATTAAAAATTTGTAACTATATGTAAATTACAGAATTTTTTGATTCTGTGTGAACATACTTATAGTTTAATTAAGAACAGCACATATTTATTAACAAAAATCTTTCTCCAGATTCAAGGTTTTTTTAAATTTATATCTTTTTATTAGTTATTTTATTTATTTACATTTTAAATATCATCAGCATTCCTGGTTTCCCCTATTCTGTGGAGGAATCCCTTATCGGGCATCAGTAGGAGAGGAGGCCCTTGTTCCTTTGGAGGCTTGGTGCCCCAGCATAGGGAAAAGACAAGGTGATGAGGCAGAAGTGGGTGGGTGGGTAGGGGAGCTCCCTTATAGAAGTAGGGGGTTGGTTGGATAGAGGGTTCAACGTTTTCTTTTAAACTTAGGAAATCTTCATTAATTTTATGAGTGTCTTATATAACATATTTTGTTCATACTCATCAAACAACTTGTTCTTGATTTACCATACAACTCAGTGTTCTTATTTTTTATTTATAAATAATTATAGAGAAACTGATGCCAAATAAACATTCCTTTTTGATTAATCAGTTTTGGAAGGAAAAATTTTAAATTGCTACAAACTGAATGTTGCATAAATAATATTACATGTTATATAAATGTACTGTGACTTTCAGTGCATTTCGGGGTAATACAAATAAAAATGTCCCTGAAATATTTAAGTAATGCTGGTTATCAGGGGAATATTTATAGCCATATCTTTTAATGTCCCACATAGCAATCTATGGGTCATTATACATATGATGTACACATGAACTACACACACACACACACACACACACACACACCACTATATATATATATATCACACACACACCACTATATATATACATCAATATATATATATATATATATATATATATATATATATAGTGGTGTGTGTGTGTGTGTTGCTTCAGGTTCCCTCCTCCATGTGTAGTGTACCATGTACTGCTGGATTCAGGAAAATTCATCAGAAAGAAACAGCAGACTGCTGCTTTGACTGTGTCCAGTGCCCAGAAAATGAGGTTTCCAATGAAACAGGTACATGCTTTCATGCAGAAAAAAATGCTGAATTCAAAACATTCTCATTCCAGACTAGAAATATGATACGGCCTAGATGGAAACTGAAGACCTAAACTCCCGTGTTTAGAACTTAATCAGTTAAATCATATCAACTTCTTTTGGACTTAGGAAATAATCTGAAGTATATTCTACAAACAGCACATTTCTTTCACAACTGATTTTAAATTAAGACCAGATGCTCAGGGTAACAGTTATTGTTTATTTTTATTTTTTTCCCATGAAACACATGGGAAGAAAGAGAGATGGCGGGATTCGAACTCGGGAAGAAAGGCACAGCTGCCCTCTGGAGGCAGCCACCTAAGCCGCTGTGCCACCGCTGGCTTGCTAACAGTTATTGTTTAATGAAATATATTTTAAGAGCTTAGATGGCTTAAAGGTTTAAGCATGTCTTGTCAAAGAATTAAAACAAGAGTGAAGATTTCAAGAATGCAGCAAGAGAGGGGATAGCACTTATCATCAATCCCAGCCTAACTAAGGAAAGAGGGATGAATGTAAATATCCATAATCTTCATGCCTTATAGCTTTAAATGTGTAGTTGGGAAGAAAGAGATCTTACCATAATGACAGGGACATGCATTTGTCAGTGAGGCATACAGTTTCTAGAATGAAAATATTACTTATTGCAAACAGTATTTGCATGAGGAATTGTGTGCTCTGGTGCCTATGGGTAGGTATAGACAAAGGGAACAACTCTCAAAGCAAAGTACATAATGTGTTTCATGAACTGGCATGTATGTATGCACCTATGTATGCACCCTACTCTTGTTTGTGAGTTGTGAATTTACGGTTTGAGGAATGACATAATCTGAGACGATGCATATTATTCATCATCATATTTTTCCTTGTTTTGTTTCATAATGTTTTTTATGTTCCATTTCCTATGATGGTGTTTTGTTCCATCACCAAGCATATGTTAATAGAGAGCAATCATAAGTCAGTGGTCCCTATGGCAATAAGGAATGAAATAGATGCTCAAAACTAAACTATGTTCTGATATATCCTATTAATAGTACAAATACATAATTATTGCCTACATAATTATGATATCTTATAATGGTTTATTGTTCACTAGCAGATATGGAACAGTGTGTGAGGTGTCCAGATGATAAGTATGCCAACTTAGAGCAAACTCACTGCCTCCAAAGAGCTGTGTCCTTTCTGGCTTATGAAGATTCAGTGGGGATGGCTCTAGCCTGCATGGCCCTGTGCTTCTCGGCCATCACAATTCTAGTACTCGTCATTTTTGTGAAGCACAAGGATACTCCTGTTGTGAAGGCCAATAACCGCATTCTCAGCTACATCCTGCTCATCTCCCTCATCTTCTGTTTTCTTTGTTCATTGCTCTTCATTGGACATCCCAACCAGGCCACCTGCATTCTGCAGCAAATCACATTTGAAGTGTTTTTCACAGTGGCTATTTCTACTGTGTTGGCCAAAACAATAACTGTGGTCCTGGCTTTCAAGCTCACTACCCCTGGAAGAAGGATGAAAGAGATTATAACAGCAGCACCTAAGTTGGTCATCCCCATGTGTACCCTAATCCAACTTTTTCTCTGTGGAAAGTGGTTGGTAACATCTCCTCCCTTTATTGACAGAGATATACAATCTGAACATGGGAAGACTGTTATTATTTGCAACAAAGGCTCTGTCATTGCTTTCCACTTTGTCCTGGGATACTTGGGTTTCTTGGCTCTGGGGAGCTTCACTGTGGCTTTCTTGGCTAGGAACCTTCCTGACAGATTCAATGAAGCCAAGTTCCTAACTTTCAGCATGCTGGTGTTCTGCAGTGTCTGGATCACCTTCCTCCCTGTGTACCACAGCACCAGGGGAAAGGTCATGTTAGTTGTGGAGGTCTTCTCCATCTTGGCTTCAAGTGCTGGGTTGCTAGGGTGTATTTTCATCCAAAAGTGTTATGTTATTTTATTGAGACAAGATTTAAATTCTTTTCAGAAGTACAAAGATAAGTTTCATCATTGAAACTTCATTAGTTTTAAAATGTTAGATGGAACTCAACATATCTTCCTGCTTTGTCTTGACAAAAGTACTACTAAGTCATACAAAAATTTTAAATAATATACTATCACAGCAGGATAGCACTGCCTAATGAAATACCCATGACTAAGGCTTGGTAGAAAATGGCTTCATTCATGAGTACACAAACCTCAATTTTGAGTATAGATAATCTCAACTGAAGCATAGCTTCCGTCATTTTGATGTGTACGTGTATAAGCAATGCTCTTAATTAATGATTAATATTAGGTGACCCAATTGTTTGTGAACAGTGCCACCTCCAGGCATGTTGTCCTGGGAATTATAAGAAAAAAGATTTGAGACAACATGGAAATGACAGCAGTAATGAGCACAGTTGCATGGACTCTAATTGGGCTCCTGCATTCATGTTCTCATCTTGGTGTCATTCAATTAACTGTGACAATGGTACACAGGGAAATCAATACTTTTTTCATATGTTCCTTTTGACTATGGTGTTATATTACAGCAACAGAAACTAAGACATTAGCAAAATGGTAAATTGTCTCATTAATGATTTGGAATATAATAGATTATAGATTACTGATGCAATAAAAAGAACCAATTTGAAAAGAGAAACAAGATTGAGTGTTAGTAGTGTGTAGAGCATAATGGCAGCATTGCATATTACTGATTACCATCACAGAGGACCAGGCTTTAGGGGTAACTTTACACTGTATCATGACTATGTTAAAAATATCAGGTAACATATTAAGAAGAGTACAGTACATGAAAAGGAATATGGGGTTCAGATTGTGTCTGCAGTATAAGGCTCTTTTAGTTTCATGAAAACATACCATTTAAACATGAAATGAATGTGTTTCATTCAGTAAGAAATATCAGTAGTGAAAATAATATCATACACAATACCTTTATCACAATAAGATCAGTGAGTTCTGTGAATATATAATTCACACTAGATGAAGGGTCTCATTATAAATTTTTCAGAATAAGAGTTACTAAATCTTTATTTCCATGTTTTATTGGATATTATATTTATTTACATTTCAAATTTTATCACATTTTTCGGTTTCCCCTCCGAAAATTTCCTATCTAATCTTTTATTCTTCTGCTTCTATGAGAGTGCTTCCTCGCCTGCCCACCCACTCCCTCTGCCTCCCTGCCCTCGAATTCTCCTACACTGAAGCATCAAGCCTTCAGAGGACCAAGGGCCTCTCTTCCCATTGATGTCTAACAAGGCCATCCTCTGCTACATATACAGCTGGAGTCATGGGATACTACATGTGTACTCTTTTGGTTGCTGGTTTAATTCCTGGCAGCTCTGGGTGGTCTGGTTGATTGATATTATTGTTCTTCCTATGGGATGCAAACCCTTTCAACTCCTTCAGTCTTTTCTCTAACTCTTCCATTGGAGACCCCATGCCCAGTCCAATGGTTGGGTGTGAGCATCTGCCTCTGTATTTGCCAGGCTCTGAAAGAACCTCTCAAGAGAGAGACATATTAGGCTCCTGTCACAAGCACCTTTTGGCATCCCCAATAGTGTCTGGGGTTTGTGTCTCTATATGGGATTGAGCCCTAGGCGAGGCAGCCTCTGAAAGTGTTTCCATCAGTCTCTGATCCATACTTTGGCTCTATATTTCCTTCCATGTATATTTTTTCCACCTCCTAAGAAGGGCTGAAGCTTCCTCACTTTGGTCTTCCTGCTTCTTGAGCTTCATATGGACTGTGAATTGTATCTTGAGTATTCCATACTTTTAGGCTAATATCCACTTATAAGTGAGAGTATCCCACTACTAAGAAGGAGACATGGACAACTGAAAATACATTATTTATTAAGAATAGTTGGACTGTTGTCTGTTAACTACACTTACGAACATTTCTATATTAATGTTCATTTTGATTAGAGACCTGTCTGCTCCTGACAGCTTCCTGTCTTGGATCCTAAGAAAAATTGAGCATTTTTGGAGTTACTCCAATTGTGGTGAGACAGCAACCAGGCAAGAATTGCCTCTTTCCATCTTCAGACAAATTACTGTCCAAAAAAGGACACACTTGCATAATAGTTGACTGATTATATCTGCCTAAACATAGTAATCAGCCCTTAATAATTCTGCATCTCTAAGGTCTGTCAGATGATCCTGACTCAGAAGGCTGTAGTATTCGGACTGTCCAGGTGTTCAAAGGTCTCTATAAGTTGGCTAAGTTTCAGAAGCTATGCTTTGTGTTTCCCATAATTTTAGTTAACTCAGTCATTCTGGATTTCTGACAGGGTTTAAAACTTATAGTCTCATAGCCAATCCTGGTTATTTACCTTTAGATAAAAGATTTGAATTGATGGTTCTCAGCTGATGTTCATTCTAAAGCCAAGGAAAAAGCCAGGTCCAGAACTAAGAGTTTTAGTTAGGAGAGATGACAGAGGTTCTGGTTAGCCAACAAAATAATGGACTGGGTATTAAGACTATTTTGTACCTCATTGATACAAATTGGCATAATTATGCCCTAATTGCATTTTGAAAGAAAAATTTTATTTTAACAGGAAGGGTGATATGTAGGAGGAGCTAAAGTGGGAAGAAGTACTGAGAGGAAGAGAAGGAGTAAGGAGAGGAGGAGAAGAGGGAGAGGAGAAGCTAGGAGTTGAGAGAGAGAAAGAGAGAGAAAGAGAGGGGTGATATGGAGGCAGATGTTCATGTGTCTCCACCAGTCAAAGATAGTTGATATATCTAGGTTGGGTATTGGGTTACACTTCTGATTGAGCATTATGAATCTTATAAAGCCTTTGATTAACATTTTTAAAAAGTGTATAAAAGAAAAAAAGGGGTGCATGGGATAGGGGTTTTCTGGGGGGGAGTGGTAAATGGGGAAAAGGGATGTCATCTGAAATATAAATAAAATATCCAAAAAATAATTTTCTTTTATAGAATATTATAAAATATAAATAATATGAGACGATGCCAAATATTGCAAATTAAATCTACAACGTTTTTTTTAAATGAAAACTTGTCCAATTGGAGACCCACCATATGGGCAAGCTCCAATCCATGACATTATTAAGGATACTCTGTTATGCTCCCACACAGGAGCCTTGCATAATTGTCCATTGTGAGGCTCCACCCAGCAGCTGACTGAACAGATGCAGAGAACCAGAATGAAACATTGAAGGGACCTTGAGGATTCTTTTGGAAGAGTTAGAGGAAAGATTGTAGGCCCTAAAGAGGATAGGGACTCCACAAGAAGACCAACAGACTCAACCAACCTGGATCCTTGGGGAGACTCAGAGACTGAGCCACCAACCAAATAGCATACACATGCTGGACTAAGTCTCCTGGCACATATATAGGAGGTGTGCAGCTCAGTCTTCATGAGGGTCCTCCAACAACTGTAGCAGGGGCTGTTGCCTACCGTTGGAATCTGTCCCCTTAACTGAGCTTCCATTTCTGACCTCATTGTGAGAGGATGCACTTAACCCAGCAGAGTTGATGTACCATGGTGTGGGGATACCCACGGGGCCCACACCATCTCAAAGGAGAAAAAAATAGTGTCAGGGAGGGACTTTGTGAGGGCAGGGGACCTCCCATAGGGACAGTGATCAGGGTAATGATGAGTATATAAATTATTCTAGAAACAAAAAGAAAGACAGAAAAAAGAAACATGTTGAGTCTGTATACACTATCCTCTCCCCCTAAAGGAACCTGAAAAGGTCCCTCCTACAAGAGCTTAGACAAAGAAAGCCAGACAGGACAGAAAAGTGTTAAAAACATCATTCTATCTAGAAGACTTTTGTTTCACTCAACTGCACTTTGGCCCTGGACACTATAGGCTCACGTTCATCCTGTGATGAAAATGCACTGAGTCTTCAGTGATCCTAAGAGTCTGTAGGAGCTCAGACACTGTACAAAGTGTAAAGTCTCTTCTGCTGTCATCCACTGACATCATCCAGATTGACATCATTAGGGCAATGTTATCCTGAGTGACGTCATCCACAGTGACATCAAACAGAGTGGCGTCACCAGGTGATGCCACACACGGTGATGTAATCGAGAATGGCATCATACAAAGTGATGTCATCCACTGACATCATCCAGAGCGACACCATTGGGGTGATGTCATCCTGAGTGATGTCACCCATGGTGACATCATACAGAGTGATGTCACGCACGGTGATGTCACCGAGAACGGCATCATGCAGAGCGACATCATCCAGTGAGGTCACCCAGAGTGACATTGTCAAACATGATGTCATCCAGAGCAACGTCACACGGGGATGAGTGGGATTGATGGGGAATGAGATGTCATCCAGTGAGGTCACATACAGCGATGTCATTTCAATGACATCATTCAGAATGACATGCAGGGTCCATCGACTTAGAAGTAAAGCTTGAGAGGATCATCTAAACTGTGCTGCTTCTCAAAACTGAGTAATCAGAAAGCAAGTTATATCTCTCCAACATGCAATGGCCCAGAATTCCCCTTCTCATTTCAATTGATAGGAATGTGAACACAGGGAAAGAAGATTGGACCAAGGCAAGAAACACAAGAGGGTGAACCCCAAATCCTATAGCTTTGTCTCAGACACACTGGACTTCACTTTCTAAAGGCTTAGATGGCTCCATTCCTTTTTTTTTGAGACAGGGTTTCTCTGTGTAGCCCTGGCTGTTCTGGAACTCACTCTGTAGACCAGG
Organism: Arvicanthis niloticus; assembly: GCF_011762505.2. Classification (NCBI taxonomy): domain Eukaryota; kingdom Metazoa; phylum Chordata; class Mammalia; order Rodentia; family Muridae; genus Arvicanthis; species Arvicanthis niloticus. The sequence continues at coordinate 12,268,499 of NC_133431.1, forward strand.
CTGGCCTCAAACTCAGAAATCTGTCTGCTTCTGCCTCCCAAGTGCTGGAATTAAAGACGTGTGCCATCTATTATTGATCATTATTGGCTATCAATGAGTATTGATAATTATTGATTACTATTTATTGATTATTGATTATAGATCGGCATTGATTACTGATAGTTATTCCATCACCATGATCCCCCTGACTCTGCCTCCCAAGTGCTGGGATTAAGAGAGTATCCCATCAATTATTGATTGTTATTGGCTATTGATTAGAATCTATTATTGATTAGCATTGTCTGCTGATTATCGATTATTGATCATTGATTATCATGATACACGATCAGTTTGATTATTGATTAGCATTGTCTGCTGACTATCGATTATTGATTATCATGATAATCGATCAGTTTTGTTTATTGACTAGTGTTGATTATTGGTCATTGATTGGTATTTATTATAGATTGGCATGATTATTGATCATTATTCCATCACCATCATCCCCCTGCCTCTGCCTCCCAAGTGCTGGGATTAAAGGCATGTGCCACCACTGCCCTGCAACACTGCTCTATTCCTATAACTTCTCCTACATCTCTCAGTTTGGGTTCATCCTCTCCCTGTGTGCGTCTCTTCATAGCATATGTATCAATGCCTTAGACGTCTCAACAAGTTGTGGTCTCAAAATGCTACTCAAGCATCCTCCTGACAACTTCAATGCAATGAACTGTCACCGATTCCTTACTGAGGCACTGACTCCGCCAAACAATGGCTGAATAGTGCTGAATTGAAACCGCAGAGGAAGGCTCTGTGACCTTGGATTTTTCATTTTTCATTTTTGCAAAGCAGCACAATTTAGATGATCCTCTCAAGTTTTGCCTCTAAGTTGATGGACTCTGCATCTCTTTGCATAACTGTGAGGAGCCGCATTTGCCATTAAAAGATGGCACAGGCTTCTGCTTCCTGGTTCTTCACGGAAGCTTTACTTGAGAATGCGCCTGCGCATGGCGCGAAAACTGAGTATGACAATTGGATGAAAGATTTGAGCCAATGAGGGATCTGCACGTCTCCCAAAGCTCTATTTAAGCAGCGGGCTTTCTGAGCTCGGCATCCTTCCCTCCACCTTACCATCCTGAGAGCTGTTCAATAAATGCTGTCAGAAGAATCCTGAGTGTGGCGTGCTCCTTATCGGCGAGGTAGCGCGTTGCAAGTGGAACCGAAACCCGGGATGAAGCCGAACATCTCGGAGTTTTGACCAGTCACGAAGGACCCTGTTGGCTCGCAGAGGATTCAGAACTGGTGGCTCGGAGAGTCTAGACGCTTTTCTGCAAGGTATGGTGGATCTTGTTTGGCTTAACAACAAGATAGCCTATCAGAAGCAGAAAAGGGAGAGAGCGCTAATAAAATAGAAAAGAAAACTAGGATAGAGAAGAAAACTAAGAAGAAAAGGCTAATTTGGACAGAGTCTCAACGTTTGAGCTCCAGTAAGCGGGATACAGTGAAGGACACCATGGGAATTGGAAGCGGTCATCCTCACTCCTGCGCTGGAGAACTAGTCGACTGACAAAGCTGGCTGAATTTGGAAGTGAAACAAAGGTGATTGCATAGTAACAAAAACGGGGCAAGAAATAAGTAAATAGAAACAGATGAAAAAGGATTTAAAGATGCAAGGAGTAAATTTCAGGCTGCTCTGAGTCAAGAGAGCCAAACAGAAAAATAGATAAAGGTTATAGTAACGAAAATGGGGCAAGAAATAAGTGAGTAAAAACAGATGAAAAAGGCTTTAAAGACGCGAGGAATAAATAGAAGGCTGCTCTAGACAGAGAGTTAAGTAGAATGATAATGTTAATTGATTTAACTTTCAAAATGGGTGTGATTCTGAGTTGTATAATATTTTTCTGGATAAAAACTCAATGTAAAGGTTTTTCTGGTTACTGGCTTAAGGAAAGGCTAATTTGGAAAAAAAGGTTTTTCTATGAGTTTTCTGATGAGGTCATTAAGGTAGTAGTTATGTCTTCCAGAATTATATGGATCAGACATGACAGAGGTAGGCCTCCAGAACACTAGATTCCAGAGAATCAATCAAAATAATTATCTAGATACTAAAACTTGTTTTGAGATTTGTATATTACAGAATACACAGCCTTGGTGAATGAATCTTTTTATCACCTGCATGTTCACTGATGCCCTGGACTTCCAGCTGGATGCAGTTAAGACAGACTTAAGATGCTTATCAATTTACCCTTCCCCTCATTCCTCTTCTAAAAGTCAACACCCATGTTCAGCTTGAAGAAGTTAATGAGGAGTCGGCGCCCCAATTCAATGGATTTGGGGACTGAGGTGGTTAATATTAGGCTGTCTTAATCTGTATAATTGTTACTAAGCTGATGCAAAATTCAAGGATTTCATTGGTATAATTTCTTCTATTGAAAATTTGTGGGTACAAGGCTTAGACCTTTCACTTCTCCAACAGGGGAAGTTGTGTGTTGCCTTAAAGAGTATTGCTTTTATATCAACAGTTTAGATATTAAGTCTCTTGTCTCTCGGGTTCATGCTGTTCAAACTGATGGCTTTGGTATGGAAAGTGGCTAGATCAACTTTGCAGCCATCTGGAACCATATACCCTGATGAAAGACATGGTTTTCAAAAGCCTATAACAGCTGAAGCGCACTCTGATAAATATATTGTTTATCCCACATAGCTTGTTTTGCTGTTTAGTGACCTCAGCTGTATGGTGCACGTGGTAAAGTGTTTTCACCTGTGTTCTCCTGCTTGTGTATATAAGTACCTCCATTCAATATGAAAATTTTACTCGGGTAGCTAACCTTTCAAGAATCTTATCTCAGCAGCTATTGCAGAATTGGACGGCTGATTTTGATGAGACCATGTGACGATTGCGGATTGCTATCGTCCAGATCAATTCTACTCGCTTGGATTTCTCCCTGACCCAGGGATTCTCCTCGTGGATCTCTTCGGTCTTTTCTTACTTTAAGGAATGGGTGGGGGTAGGGTTATTTGGCTGCATGATCTTTGGGGGAGTGCTGCTTACCCTCTGGTTGCTCTGCAAATTCAAACAACAACATCAAAAGGATAAGGTGGTGATCATGCAAGCATTGCTTGCTGTGGAGCAGGGAACATCCCCTCAAGCCTGGTTGAATCTGCTTAAACAATGAGACACCATCACTTAATAGGATATCCTGAGGGCTCGTGTTCCCATTGCACCAGGTATCCTAGTGGTGGTCCTCCACACTTCCCAGGGCTCAGGTTCCCATTGCACGGGATAAAAGGTGTGGAGGGTCTCATACTTTTAACTGCCTTGAACGCCTATCGGTAGAACGGTGGGCTAGATCGGCAACCTAACAATCCTCGATTGTTGTTGCAGTTTAATAAGGAAGGGGGAGATGTGAGGAGCCGCATTTGCCATTAAAAGATGGCACAGGCTTCTGCTTCCTGGTTCTTCACGGAAGCTTTACTTGAGAATGTGCCTGTGCATGGCACGAAAACCGAGTATGACAATTGGATGAAAGATTTGAGCCAATGAGGGATCTGTATGTCTCCCAAAGCTCTATTTAAGCAGTGGGCTTTCTGAGCTCGGCGTCCTTCCCTCCACCTTACCATCCTAGAGAGCTGTTCAATAAATGCTGTCAGAAGAATCCTGAGTGTGGCGTGCTCCTTATCGGCGAGGTAGCGAGTTGCAGACAACAGGTTGCAGCAGGTTTTATTTAGTTTTCTTTCTGAGAAAAAGAAACACTTGCCTACTCCTTCCATTAATTTAAGTCTTAGCAGGAGGAAATTAGGGCACCTTCTTAGCCATATACCCACAGGGGCACCTGCTCCACTAAGTTCATAACCATTTTATTTATAACAGCTAGAGACTGGAAAGAATACAAATGTTTCTAAACGAAAATACAGATACAGAAAATGTGGTTCATTTACAAAATGGAAGACTATTCACTTATAAAAACAAGGACATCATGGATTTTACAGGAAAATGGAAACAATTAGAAACTATCATCCTGAGTGAGGTAACCCAGACCCAAAAGGACATGCATGAATGTACTCACTTAAAGTGAATATTAACCATAAAGTCCAGGATATACATGCTACACTCCATAGGCCCAAAGAAGATAAACTAGAAGGAAGGCCCAAATGAGCACAATTGAATCTCACAAAGAAGGGGGAATATAACAGTCATAGGAGGCAGATGGAAGAAAGAGAACTGGATAGAAGAGCAGATAAGAAAGGGAAAGGAGGGTCAGGAACAGGTGTGGTGAGAGACAAGAGAGGGCCAGAGGGTAAGGAATATGAATCAAAATCTGTAGTTGGTGAGAGGGGAAAGGTGAGGGCATCTTTAGGATGTGCCAGAGATCTTGAATGAGAGAACACCAAGGAGTCTATGGGGGTGATCTTAGCTGAAATGCATAGCAGTGAGGTATGGATCCTGCACCCAGTGGAGAGTTAAGGATACCAACTGAGCCAAAAACCTCTCCACCCCAAATTTGTCCTGTTTACAAGAAATGCAGGCACAAAGATGGAACAGAGACTGAGGGATAGGCCAAATGATACCCTGCCCATATTGAGACCCATCCCATGGGCAAGCACCAACCCCTGACATTAGTGAAGATGCTCTGTTATACTTGCAGACAGTATCTTGGCATAATTGTCCTCTGAGAGTCTCAACCAGCACCTGACTGAAACAGATGCAGAGACACACAGCCTAACATTGGAAATGGCTCAGGGGGTCTTTTTGAAGACTTGAGGAAATAATGTAGGGCCTCTGAAGAAACAGAAAATTCATAAGAAGACCATCAGAGTCAACTACCCTGGGCCCTGGGAGACTCTCAGAGACTGAGTCACCAACAAAAAGCATGCACAGGATGGATGGAGGACCCCACTACATATGTAGTACATGTGCTACTCAGTGTTCATGTGGGTCCCCAACAACTGGAGCAGTGGATGTCCCTTAAGGTGTTGTCTGTCTGTCCACACTGTTCCCTATAATTGACTACCTTGTCTGATGTCAGTAGGAGAGGATGTGCTTAACCATGCAGAGACTTGACATGCCATGGCTGGGGGATATTTAAGTGGTTTCAACGCTCCCTGGGGAGATAGAAAGGAGTCAGGGATGGGGAAGTGTATAAGGTGGGATGGGAAGGGGGTAGTGATTGAAACATAAATTGAATAAGTGTGAAAAATGAACAAACACAAATAAATAAAATATAGAACTCATTGTATTATTTCTAGATTTCTACCTACTCAGTACTTCAGGGCATAAGCATACTACTAAAGATCTCTGGCTAAAATATCACACAAATCACATCCTGATTAATTTTTCACAGAGTAAATTTTCCATGAAATACTATGACCTCAACTTACTAACTCTATCTGAGGTAATAAATGGTTGTTGTTTATGGTTCTGTCAGATCACAGTTCACTGTACTGAGAGCTGAGAATAGAAATTGAAGCTAAAAAATGGAGGCAAAAAGTATGGACAAACCCTGTTTCCTGGCTGGCTCTTTTGCTTGGTCACTGCCCAGTGCTCACTTCAGCTCTCTCATCCAGCCCAGGTCCATTTGCTTAGAAATATTGCCATCCTCAGTGAAAGTTCCTTCCCAATCAATCACCAACATAATATCTCAGAGACATAGCAACCAGCCATTCTGATGAGGGCACTCCCTCAATTGAGGCTCCTTCAGATGACTGTAGCTCTGAAATGCTGAGAACTTAAGACAATTATGACACAGAAACAATAAAAGAAACTGTAAAAACACAAAACCAATCATCCAACCATATTAATTACAGGAGTCTCTGCCACCACATAAGGGAGGTGTAGTTGGGGCTTAGCCAGGACAAAATGGGAAGTTCACCTGACTCAGAGCAGGGAAGGCTACACTGGAATGGGAGTTCAGAGGCTGTGTTGCCCAGGAGTGAGGTGTCTTTAACCCTGGGTTCCCAGGCCAGTGCAGCCAAAGAGGAGGCTAAAGCAGCTGGAAGGTTAACAGAGAAGCAGATTGCCCTACAGACCTGGAAATAGGACTGTGGGAAAAAAAAAAACTCTCGGGGGAGTCCAGCGGCGGGGTCTCACATCGGTCTGGCAGTGGGGTCCCAGGTGGGCTTCCCACACCACTGGTGGAGGGTCCCACATTCACGCAGCTGTTGCAGGTGAGCCAGAGGCTACATCGACAAGGTTCAGGGTTCCAAAGGCTGGGAATCTGGTGGCAGGCACAGGAAGGCCCAGGCAACAAGTGAAGTTTGGTTTTCCAAAGCTTTTATTGTTCATGGTGTGGTGAGTTGGTGTGGATGATGTGGCTCCCAGCCAAAAGCCAGCCTCCCCTGGATTTTTAGGGAGGGGGAAAAAGGGAGGGAATAACTTAATTAGCTACGCCCCTCCCCCACCTTTAGATAACTCATTAATATTTTAATCTCTGGAGGTGGAGACCTGCTAATCATGCCTTCTACCTGTGTGTTATGTGACTGATGGTGCAGGTTAAATGGAGTTGCCTCATCCAAGGCCCAACATAGGACTGCAGAGCCAAGGAAGTTACACTAACTTTGTTGCAATGGATGAAGAACAACCTGCTACCTACTGACAGCTCCAAATTAAAAACTACAGATTCACATATGGACTGGGAACAGCGTTGATTAGGAGGGGGGAAAATGAGGTGTCTGTCCTTCCCACCCTGTAAAACAGGGTAGGGAGAGCCTGATTTTGCCTTGGACGCTGTCTTAAAGAGCTTTCTGTTATGGGTCTCGTGGTAAGAATTTGAGCCAAGGTTAGTAACTAAATTGATCAGAATGAAAACAGTCTCTTTTCCTCTCTAAGTCACAAAATAAAGTGCCACACATATAATAGACAGACACAAAGGATACCCAGCAGATTCCTACATTTGGACAGAGGAGAAAATGAAGGATGGCAACTGTGAGTCATGTATCAGGGTTCCAAATCTGCTTCAACCTTCTCAGCATTTAAGACCATGGGCACTAAGCCAGGCTTTGGAACATCTTTCAAGCCCTCTGTAGACTTTCCTTTGCATCCACTGTATTGTGGTTCCATGTTCCTTTAGTCATCTCCCTCCACAAATACTCAAGAAAAATCCTTAAACCAAGGCACACAGACACAAATCTGACACACAAGGCACCAACACAAAGAACAATGACTCATCTTTACCACTGGCCTTTCAACCCTTTGTTTGGGAGTCCTGAAGGTCTTGAGGTTGCAGTCTATGCAACAAGATTTTATGCCCAGGTCACAAAGACCCCGAAGTCCACCAAGAAACCTATTACAATGCAAACACTCAAATGTATTTATTATGAGTTCAGCAACAAGGACTCTCACCAGTCAGCCTCATATCAAGTCCAAACTGAGAGACCCAGTATATAGGGATGCTGGGTATTTATTGTGGTAACAGCATGATTGGGGCATTAACATACATGTCAGCAACTTAATACTTTAGTAACTGCATGTCTGGCATAATTTTCAGGAATCAAACAAGGGGGCAAAATCATCTGACAACCATGATGGGTAGGCTGCATTTTTCTTTAAGGTGTATTAGTTATCTATATGTAGCATGACCTTGCTGTTGTACCTTGACTGGTTCTTGATAAGGCAGTTTGTCATAGGATATTTGCTCAAGTGGATTTTGTGCATTCTCAAGAAAGAATTGGTTGGGCTTTACAAACTCATCTTTTGTCTGAGCCCCTTATTATCAGCAGATATTCCTTTTCAACCAAAAGCCATGCCAGAAAGTAGACTAGGTACTCTGACCAAAGGCTTACCCCACTATTACTTCAAACTCTAATATCAGTTGCCCTTACAATTTGAAGAGATAGGGGCAGTATTCTCTTCCCTTCTGCCCACCTCCTATAGATTACCACAGACAATGCCATAATGTCCTCCTTTCCTGCCTGATCCCTGTGTCTCAGCCCCCACATGATCAGACACACCTGCTCAACCACATGTCATGGCCTGGCAGGTGGTGGCACATGCCATTAATCACAGCACTTGGGAGGCAGAGGTAGGGTGATGAGGGTGATGAAGTAACAATCAATGATCAATACCAATCAATAATCAATAAATGGTAATCAATAATTATCAATACTAATTCATAACCAATAATGATCAATAATGGGTGGCACATGCCTTTAATCTCAGCACTTGGGAGGCAGAGGCAGGTGGATTTCTGAGTTTGAGGGCAGCATGATCTACAAAGTGAGTTCCAGGACAGCCAGGGCTACACAGAGAAACCCTGTCTCAAAAAAAAAAAAAAAAAAAAAAAAAAAAAAAAAAAAAAAAGAAAGAAGAAAAAAAAGAAAAAGAAAAAAGGAAAAAAAAAGAAAAAAAAACCCAAAGTATCCACCACACAGGTCAGTAAAATAGCAATACTCAGTCAACACTCTCTGAAAATCCAGACTTAAAACTGTAACTCAGGAACAAAACTCCGACTCAAACAAGACAAATCCAAAATCAGTACCCAAATCAATAATCACTTCAAACCCAGAAGCCTAGACACCAGCATAGAAATATAATAAATAACAGCCAGGAAAATATGTCACCAAAAAATTCAAGCTAAATTCATTTATATTTTACATTTAAGTTTTATATTTTATATTATTTTATATTTATTTTCTATATCTTATATTTTATATTTAAATTTTATATTTTATATTATTTTATATTTTATATTCTATTTTCCATATCATATATTTTATATTTAAATTTTATATTTAATTTACTTTTTAATTTTGTATTTTATATTATTTTATGTTTCACTTTTATTCTGTTTTTTTTTTAATATTTTATATTTTATATTTCAGGTATATGGTTCCAGATGGCTGCAAAGTTGATAGCTGCTTTCTAGCCACTTTCTGCTTAAAGTCAGCTCCCAACAATAAAGCACACGTGACAACAGCAGCAGATGATGGAGGCAGGGAATGAACATTAAGCAGTTGCTAAGTCCCTGAGAGCAGAGCATTGAAATTGCCTGTGCACTGACAACTACAGAGGTAAGGTTCACCCAGGAAACAGGAAAGGAAGAGAGAGTCTCAGATATTAAAGATGAATAGAACAAAATGGATACATTGTTCAAAATATATGAATTCTCAAAGGTTCCTGGCACTAAACAAAAAAGAATTCTGCAAAATATGAAAAGGCAAAAATTATAAATGATTGAAATAGATGAACAATATCAGCTCAACCTTTAGAAAAATATTTTCAATGAAATAAGAGAAGAATTTTCTAAACTAAAGAAGAAAATGCCAATTAAGGTGCAAGAAGCATTCAAAACACCAAAGAGATTGAATGAAATATCTCTTTTCTACATAATAATCAAAACACTAAACATATAAAGTAAAGAAATATAAAAAAAGCAACAGAAAAAATTTTAAAAATCTAAACAAAAACAAGTAATGTATACAATCTGATCTATCAGATTCATAGCTGTCTTCTTAATGTATACTATAAAAGACAAATTGTTTTGCGCACCTCCCGTGTCCCCTTTCGCCCATGGAAGAGAGACACAAGAGGCAGAATTCGGGCGGTTACCACAGACGAGGCTTTACTTGTAACAGCAGAAGTGAAGACCGCGGAAGGGCTGAAACACAGGAAGAGGCACAGCTTAAATACACCCTAGAGTGACGTATTCACTTCTGATTGGCTGTTCACTCATCACCCAATATTATGCCTCGGGATTGGCCAGTGACTTTGGCGCACTTTCTGCCTTTGCACCTGCGCAGTTAATTGTTTACTAGTGGGGAGGACACGATGTCCGCGCCATCTTGGAATGGCGGATGTATCACTGCTAACCACTGCTAACCGTGGCTTCCTACATCTCCTCCTGTTTAAATTATTAATATGGAACAGCCTTTTGCCTATTAAGCGCAGCACCAATCAAGATTCGAACTCAAGCCCAATCAAGCAAACTCCATCTTGGGGGAATAAGCGATCAAGAGCTTACAGCCCGAAGATTCTCCCTTACCCTACCAGGTGCAATGGAAACAAGTCCTCTGGGTGCAAGGGCTAAGGGGATGTAAAGAGGAATTGACACTCGTCCCTGTACAATGGAGTATAGTTCCCAGGAGTGCAAGGGCTGTCAACCTATTATTCAGGTACCACAGCTATTTAGGCAAGGGCTGGCTGGACTTAGACCTCTCATTGACCCAGTGCAATGGGCTGAACCCTTGGGGTGCATCGACTGAGGGTCTCAGTCATTGGCTACTTTCTTAGCCTAGATAGTCAAATTTCAGGGGGAGATCCTTGCTCCAAGGCTGCGAGTGCTTGGCGATAGCGGCCTTGTCACGTTTTTGCTGGGCTCTGAGCTTCTGTCAGACCAACCATCATTAACACCAATCCACAACATAGGGCTGCATCAAACAGGCCTATCCCCATCCTTTAAGAAAGAAGGAAAAGGCAGAAGAAATTCAAGAAGTAAGATCGACAAGGGTAACAGGGTCCACTCGTGTTCCGTCAAGGCTCAAGATCTGGATCTGCAATTGCTGCTGCATCTGGTCCAACTCCCCAGTCCACTTCCCTTTTAAAATAAGCAGAAAGATTATGGCTTTGAATAAATGTATCATTCACAAATCTCAGAGGTGTAATACCTAGATGTGGGGTTGCTGACACGCAGCTCATTTGAACCACATCCGTGAGCTGCTCCACATGGGCTTGGAGCAAATCAACTCTCTGATTGACCAAAGTCTCTTTTATGTCTCAATAATGATGTAGTAGGGAGAGTTTCAGGGTCAGCTTCTACTGGGATGGGCACAAAGGTAGGCACATGCACAACCAAGGCTAGGTCTAGTGATACATTCCAGCATTGTGCCAAAAGGCATGCAACATTCTTACAATCCAAGATATCAGAATTATTCTGAAAGTTGGATAACATAAAGAAAAATGGAGGGTCCGAACACACCGACACCGGTTGTGCAGATGCATTCTTAAACACCTTATTAATTTTAATGTTATTCAAATGGCTAGAGATATTAAATCTTGTAGCAGAAACATTTTGTACTTCATGAAATATACCATTCAACAAGACAAAGGCAGATACACCCCTTTTTTAACATTCTAAACAGTGGCTAAAACACATAATTTAATTGTGTTGAAGCAGGGTAAACTCAAGAAAATACACATATGATTTAATTTAGGATTTGCATCCCTTTGAAAGCCTCAAACAGAGGTTTAAATCCTCCTATGGTAAGCTTAAGATGAGGTTTTAGCCAAATAATATCTTTAACAACTTTTAAAAATCACTAAGAGCAAATCAAGATTAAAAGTAAACCATTTTCTTTTGTATGTACACTCACAAGTCAGAAGATGGCGTTAGATCCCCACCACAAATGGTTGTGAGCCACCATGTAGTTGCTGGGAGTTCAGCTTTTATATTTTAAATTAAGTCTAGCCTTCTCTCTAGCCCAACTTGTCTCAAATATTGAAAAGACACTGCCTTTGAATCCTTTTTGGAGCAACAAGTAGTCCAAGAAAATTTTAAAGCTCGTTATATTGGAGCAATGGCTTGTAGAAGACTTCTTTAGAGAAATCCACTAATAAAGCATCACACAATGAATAATATACACTAAAAATTTAACCTCTTAATTTTTTGTATTAAAGCAACAACAACAATATTTATATATATAAAATGTAAAACGATTAACCATTTTCTGAAGCAATTATTTCTAACAAATATCGCTTTATGGGCTCTTAAAAATTATGAATAAATTTACTGCCTGTAAACCTTTCACCTTTACCAGAAATGTAAAGGGAAGGTATAAAACATCTTTTATATAAGCATTTACTGAAATGGCAGCTGGAGTAGGCAAGTTAGGACGTATAAATCTTAAATTTGAACTTTATTTTGGATTAATTTAATAACCAATCTTTTTTAGTCCAATGAATATATCGGATAAAAGCCAACCTTATTCTCTAATAATTGTTACATACATTAGAGGAATCCAAGGCATCTCATTTTTAACAGCTTTGAATATAAATAAATTAAAACAATTTGAACCATATTTTATCAGCAGGTACAGTTATACTCATGGAGGGAAGTGGACATAATTTTAATTTCTCCAGCATAATCATAACTTTTAGCCCACAGACTGTTGTAAAGTTTTTGGGTTTTAGATTTATCCCTCTTCTCACAAGAAACAATGAAAACAAGAGACAAATTCCGGTAAGCACATTTCTAGGGCCTGGTCTGAAGACCCAGAACAAAAGGGATGCTTAGCACCTGGGCTTCTGCAGCTCAGTCTGTATTGTCTTAATTCAAATGTAAATGCGCTTAACCTCCCTCTGCCTGCTCTCTGAGGCTTGGCTAGGCCGAATTGTGCATTTTGGCTTTAACTTTAAATCTTAAATTTAAACTGGAAACCTTAAAAGACACATGTTGTATCTTTTCTCTATCTAAAATTAACACCAAGTAGATTACCTTTATGCTGTAAAGTTTTGCTGCCACAAAACAAAGTGTAAAGTTTAATGGAAAACTTGTAGCATTTATGACCCAGGCTGTTGGCGGATGGCACCTGAGGCCAGGGCAACCAAGTAACACTCAATAGCTGTAAACAATGGCAGCGCTACAGCAGCATTTGAATGTACTGGCAAGGGAACAGGCCAAGATCTAACTATGTCCCATAGTGGTATTCTTATCGCCAAATCGAACATCACTGTCAAGAGAATCAGGGTCGATATCTTGCAATCTGGCTTCCTTCTTCACAATCTGTACCAGCCTCAAAGGGGCCCAAATTGAATTGTTTTCACCTGTGGAATAAGCACAAACATCTCCCTTCCCGGGCCACAACAGGCCCTCAGCCAATCTTGTAGCCTCTTGTTCCTACAAGGGAAAATGGCTGCATGACATTCAGCTGTGGCATTTTCAAAGATCATCTGTTCAATGAATGGTATTGCTTGCTCTAAGCTCGCGAGGCACTCCCCAGTGTGCCTGCCTGGCAGGATGCCGCTTCCCAGAGCAGACTGTCTCCCTCCTCTGGCTGTCTTTCGTGCACCACGCTCTCTTGCTCTTGCTCTGCCGGGCTGCAAGCCGTCGCAGGTAGCAGAGCACAAACGCCCCTGCACTCGGTCTGACCCAGGCACTGTTCGCAGTGCCTCTGTTCCCACAGCCTGAGCCGGGAAGCAGGGCAGGGGACCTTCAAGCCTGAGTGAGCCGCTGGCGCCAGCTGAGGTCGATGGGGCTGGGCTGAATGACTTAAGGTCTTTCTTAGTCTTATCTCAGCACAGTTGCTTTTTGCATAGGTGGCTGCCTCCTGTTCCTCTCCTAGCGTTAGGTCTTCTTCGGAGCTGCTAAGGTCTCTGGCCTCAAGCTCCTTAATGGGGTACAGGGGGGACCCCCGAACTCCACTCTCTCTGCACCAGCCGGTGAAGGGTCCTTAAGCTAAATGAGCTCTGCAGTAACCCTTGTTCCTTTTGAGTACTCTGTCTCTCCAGGCTCTTTGGCCTTATCTGTTTCTCCAGGCACTTTGGCCTGATCCCCAGGCCCTTTGGCCTGATGCCAGCTAACACCCTCTGGTTCTGATAGCCTGGAGCAGACCAGTCTTGAAACCTCTTGACTTGCCCTAATAGCTGTGCTGCCGGCTGAATCCTCACAACACAAATAAGCTAAAAGTGAAAACACAAGCAAGAGGCCAACTACTGCAGCGGAGGCAATGGGTGAATATCCGCTCGCAATGAAGGCTTCTACCCAGGCATACCTTCCATAGGTGTACCTCGATCCTGTAATTTTTTAACCTGCCCCAAGTCTCGGGAGGCCTTCCGCAGCACCTTGAAATTTCCGGGTTTTCGGGCCAGATGTTCCTGTGTGCCTCCCGTGTCCCCTCCGCCCACGAAGAGAGACATGTGAGACAGTATTCGGGTGGTTACCACAGACGAGGCTTTACTTGAAACAGCAGAAGCAGACAGGCAGAAAGACAGTAAGAGGCACAGCTTAAATACACCCTAGAGTGACGTATTCACTTCTGATTGGCTGTTCATTCATTACCCATAATACGCCCCGGGACAGGCAGTGACTTTTGGCATGCTTTTGCCTCTTGCACTTGGGCAATTAATTGTTTGCTAGTGGGGAGGACACGATGTCCGCGACATCTTGGAATGGCGGATGTAGCTGCGGCTTCCTACACTTAAAACTCAGTGGGTGTGTCCTGAGACACAGGGTGCATGTTTAGCACTCAAGAGGTGAGTCAAGAGGCACAGAGGGCATGATTAAGGATACTAAAACTAGAGGAAGAATATTATATCAAATTCTCAGAAAATATAGATGACAAAATCTTAGAAGAAAAATTTTCTTACTTAAGGAGAGAGGTGCCTATCACAGTAAAATAATCATGTAAACACCAACAGAATGGACCCTAAAATGAAGTCTCCTGTATAATAATCAGAACATCCAGTACAAAGAAAAAAATACTAAAAGCTGCAAAGATCAAAAGCCAAGAAACATTTCAATGAGGATCTATTAAAACTGCAGATGACTTCTCACTGGATTCTGTAAAAATCAGAAAGGCTTGGACATATATGCTGCAGAAACTACAGATGCCCAGATTATTATATGTAGAAAAAAGCTGGCCAGGCAGTGGTGGAGCACACCTTTAATCCCAGCACTTGTAAGGCAGACGAAGGTGGATTTCTGAGTTTGAGGCCAGCCTGGTCTTCAGAGTGAGTTCCAGGACAGCCAGGGCTACACAGAGAAACCCTGTCTCAAAAAACTGAAAAAAAAAAAAACAAACCAAAAACAGCTTAATTGCTATTGATGGAAAAAATCAGATAGTCTATGCTAAAGTCAAATTTACATACTATCTATCTACACATACAAACTTACACAACGTTATATACAAAAAATCCAACCAAAGGAAGTTAACAATACACATGAAAACACAGGTAGTAAATAACCTTGTATTATCTTCAAAAGAAAGTAAAGCACACAGATACCCCAACACCAGCACCAACACCAGCACCAACACCAGCAGCAGCAGCAGTAACAACAACAAAATACAAGGAGTTAACAATCACTGTTCACTGACTTTCTCAGTATCAAAGACCAGAGTTCACCAATAAAAAGACAAAGGCTAACAGAACAGATGCTAATAAATATCTAACTTCAATTGCATAGAAGAAATATAGCTCAACATCAAGAATAAGCATTAATTCAAGGTAAATGGATGTAAAAAGATACTCCAAGCAGATGGACCAAAGGAGCAAGCTGGTGCAGTCATTTTAAAATATAGCAAAATACATTTTAAACAAAATTAATCAAAAGAATTGGAGAAAAACACTACAAATTTCTTAAAGGAAAAAAACATCACCAAAAATGACATTTTAAATTTTAACATCAATGCCTTAAACACATGGTCACCAACCTTCATAAAAGTGTTTTAAAGCTAAAATCACATAACACTCATACACTTATATTCCAAGATTTCAATACCCCATTCTCACCAGTGGACAAATTCTCCATACCAATAATAACTGAGAAATATTTCAGCTACCTGACAACATGAACATGAGTCCAGCTGATACTTAGAAAACATTCTACTGAAATATAGGAGAATATGCCTTTTGCTCAGCACCTCATGAAACTTACTTGTAAAATGAACACATATTCAGACACAGTGTCAACCTCAATACATACAAGAATATTGAAATAACTCCATATATCTTATAAGACCACCATGGATTACAGCCGGATAGCAACAAAATCAGAAAGAACACAAAGCTTAAAAACTCATGGATGCTGAACACCATACTATGAATAAAAAATAGCTTAAGGCAAACATAGAGGAAGACATTAGACTTTCTAGAATTCAATGCAAATGAATATGAAACATGTACAATTTTACAGAATACAAAAAACATGAAACTGGTTCTAAGATGAAGGTTCATAGCACAAAATCCCTACATGAAAAACCTGGAGAGCTATCATACTGGCAATTCAACAGCACACTTTAAATTCTAGAAGAGAAACAAGTGAGCAATGAAAAAAAAAAGGATTAGACATCAGTAAATTATCAAGTTGGGTCCTGAAATCAACATAACAGAAAGAGAAGAATGCAAAGAATTAATGAAACATGGAGTTGCTCCTTTGAGCCTTTTATTAGATAAGATAGCCAAACCTGTATTAAAAGATGGAGAATATCCAAATTAATTAAATCTAAAATGAAAATGGGGACAAAATAATAGACAATGAAGAAATCTAAAGAATGGTAAATAGTTTTTAAAGGCCTCAACTCCATCTAACTGGAATTACTAAAAATAATGGAAAATTTCTTCAATAGGTTCCTCTTAGCAAAGTTAAATCAAATTAAGATAAACAACTTAAACTGCCTAAACACCTATAAAAGAGAAGGCATTACAAGTCTGCCACCAAAAAGAGCCCAGGGCCATGAGTTTTAGTGTAGAATCCTACAAGACTTCCAAAGAGGAGTTCATGAGAATACTCCTCAAAGTATTCAACAATATTGAAAAAAAAGAAACTTTAGCCAATTTGTTTTGTGATCCCATGGTTAATCAAATATCCAGTCAATATAAAGACTGAGTAAAAAACGAGAATTATAGACCAATTTTTCCTTGAAACCAAATATGTAAAATATTTAATAAAACAAAAAATAAAATAAAATAGAAACCATGTCAAAAGATCATTCACCATGGTCAATGACATAGGCTTCGTTCAAGAGGTGCAGGGATGGTTCAACATAATGTGATTAAAGTGTAAGAAAAAAAGTTGTAATTTCTTAGATGATGAAAAACTCTCTGACATTATTTAACCCCACTCTATGATATAGTTCTTGGAGCAATTGAGGATACAAGGGACATACCTAATCATAATAATGTCACTTTACTGCAAACCTATAGCCGACATTAAATTATGGAGAGAAATTCTAATTAATTCCACTAATTCACAAAGAAGTGAAGGTAATCCATTCTCTCCATATCTATTCAAAATACTATCTAAAATTTTAATGTTAACTAGTCCTATATTGAAATTACAATTTAATGTTAACTAGTCATTTACTGCAATTTGCAATGTAATGTTAACTACTCCTATATTGCAATTTACAATTTAATACTAACTAGCCCTGTATGGCAATCTACAGTTTAATGTTAACTAGTCCTATATTCCAAGTCCTATATTGCAATTTGCAATTTAATGTTAAATAAGTTAAAATTAAATTGTAAATTTAAGGAGGAAGTAAAATTATCTTTATCAGCAGATGATATGATAGTAAGCACAAGTGAACTAAAACTTCCCATAGGCAATTCCCAGAGCTGGTAAAAACCTTAAGCAAAGTTGTTGGATACACAAAAAACTAAAAAAGAAAAAAAGAAAAACCAGTGGCCTTTGTATGTACAAATGAGTTTGTAAGTGTAAACAAAATAGAAAGACATCCGGAAGTTTGAACTGATGGTTGACACTTGTCAAATTTTTGTTCTACATAATGAATAACCTTGAGTAACTCATTGTGTGTTGGGTAAGATCCTACAAATTATTTGTAGTCACAGATTACTTTTGATATTATTGAAGGTGCTCAACGACTATTGTAATATACAAAGTCTTTAATAGATTGATTACTTACTAAAGAGCTTAGTCTTCTGTAAAGATATCAGAAAGTACAAGACTTTAACACATTGACCACGCTTATGAGGTTTTTCTGCATTATGGCTTTTTCTCATGGTTTCTAGGACGATTGCAGCCCGAGCTACACTATGTTTGGGGGCCAAAAATGTTGCAAACCACTCTACCCCATGTTTGGGGGCAAAAGTGTCTCAGACCAATCTATTGGTGTTGGGACACACACTGCCAAACACCTTGGGGACTAAATTGTTAGAGCCCGCACTGCCTCAGGCTGATCTGGTCCACAGGTCAGGGTTCAGCAAGAGAGAGAGTGAGGACAGACTCAAGGAATGGAGACCAGACAAAGTGTGATTCAATTCCATTTATTCTTCAGTCTCTCTTCTTCTCTCCAAGTTCCAAGTCTTGAGTTCTTAGTTCCTAGTTCCTAGTCCCTAGTGCCTCCAAGTTCCGAGTTACTTCTTCCAAGTGCTAAGTGTGTAATACCTAATGATCATTTCTTCCAAGTTCTCTAGTTCACATGTCTTCTTCCTCAATGCCTAATTCCTGTTGGGCCTTGGACAAGGTTAACTCCATTTAAACTGTGCCCTTCAGGCACTTAGAGGGCATGATTAACAAGTCTCTACCTCCAGAGCTTTAAATATTAATGAGTTATCTAAAGGCCAGGGGTGTAGCTAATTAAGTTATTCCCTCCCCTTTTCCCCATCCCTATAAAAGGCCAGGTGAGCCTGGCTTTTGGGGGAGCACTCATCATCTACACCCACTTTTTAATTTTTTTTATTTTTTTCATTGTTCACCATGCCATGAACAATTAAAGCTGTGGGAAACTCCACGTGTCGCCTGATCTGCCACCGCCAAGTTCCCAGTCTTCAGAACATCGAACTGCAACCGCAGCAAGCTGGTGGCAGTGTGAATGTGGGACCCCTGGCCGGCGTTGTGGGAAGCACGCTGTACTGCTGGAACCCGATTACCAGACTCCCTCCCCCCCATGAGATTTATTCCCCACAAATTCCTACTTCCAAGTTCTTCCTCCAAGTGCCTAATACCTAATAATAACAACTCACTTCTTCTGTCTGCCTCTCACCTTTTATATGTCTCACTTCTAAGCCACACCTCTAAGCCACACCCTTAAGTCATGCCCTTAGATCTTGTCTCTAAATGTGATCTCTAAGTCAGGCCTTTAAGTCACACACGTTTAAGTCTCACATACCCAAGAGAAAATCCTGGGTATCTAAAACAAGATGTTATCAGAGTGTGCTCAGCTGTTGTAGGATATTGTAATGAAGTCTTTTCTCAGGGTATATGGCTCAAGATGGCTGCAAGGGTGACAGCCACCTACTGTCGGCTCCCCACATAGGACGACTGCCACATGCAAAGGCTTTACCACATATTCATAGCGTTTCTCTCCAGGATGTGTTCTTCTATGGTCATAGATGACTGTGTTGTGAAAAGGTTTTATCTCCTTGATTACATTTGTAAGATACATCTTCAATATGTGTTCTGCTATGTATTCAAATATGTCTATAATATACAAATGTTGGGAAGAAGCAAAAGAAACTAACCCTAAGGACAGCCTTTTGTTACCCACCTCCACTTAATCATAAATTCAAACTAAGTTTTAGGTCATAGGGGACCTGTGTACTTAACAATATCTGACCAGCTTTCATCACTCATTTTTTCTTACCTAAAACATAGCAACTGTTCCTAACTATAATTTCTGTTATTCATGTATTATTCCTCAAAATATAATGCATGTTCCTAACCACAAAAGAGCAAATGGCTGTGATAGTGTATACCATACAACCTACATTCTGTATCATTTGACATAGAGTAAAACAACAACAAAAAAACGTGATTGGGAGAAAAATGTAGCTGTAACTTGGCACAGGGCTTTGTGGTTTTGAATTTTGGAAGCTATACAACTTTCTGGTTCAGGGTGGGGCTGAGGCTGGGTATTAAATTTTATCAGCAGTGATTTGATTACAATAAATTCTTGTCATTTGCCTTGTCCTGTGTTTGAATTGTGCTGGATCTCAGTGGACCCCACGATGTAAAGGCTTTAGCACAGTATGTAACCACTGTGCAGTATGAATAGTTTCATAATGATGAAGACTACAGAGGTGTGCAAAGGCTTCATTATACTAAACATGTCCATTAGAACTCTGTGGGTGTGTCCTGAGTAACTGAGGGCATGTTTAAGTCTCAGGGGTGTGTCCTGAGACACAGGGTGATGTGCTTAAAACTCAGTGGGCATGTCCTGAGACACAGGATGCATGTTTAGCACTCAGGAGGCAAGTCCAGAGTCACATGGGGCATGCTTAAGACTCAGGGGTCCTGTCTTGAGTCACATGAAGCATGTTTAGGACTCTGGGGCATGGTTAATACTCAGAAGGTATGTCCTGAGTCACAGGGGGCATGCTTAAACTCTAGCAAGTATTCTTTCATGATAATGAAGAGTAGAGAATTGTGCAAAGGCTTGACCATATTAAATACACTCACAGGGTTTCTGTTTTAGTGTTTCCATTGCTATGAAGAGAAATCATGAACAAGGCAACTCATATAAAAGCAACAGTTTTATTGGGACTGGCTTACAGTTTCAGTGAGGTAGTCCTTTTTCATCATAGCAAGAAGCATGGCAGGCATGCAAGAAAACATGATGCTGGTGAAGAAGCTGATAGTTCTGCATCTTGATCCAAAGGCAGCCAGGAAGAGACTGTCTGCCAGGGAGCTACTAGGAGGGTCCATTCTGCACTGGGTGGAACTTCAAAGCCTTCAATGATGCACTACCTCCAAGGTAACATCTCATAATAACTTCCTCCCATTCCCTGAGCCAAGCATATTTATAGTATCACATTCAACTGCCTGGCTCCCCTATGATTGTGCAAACACATGATTTTATGGAGACCATATTTAAAAATAGCATAATACAAAATATGTGAGGTTCAATTTAAAAAGTTCCATCATCTATAGAAGTCTCATAAATGTTAAAAGTCTAAAGCTCAAAGTCTCTCCTGAGATTGTTCCAATCATGTAACTATAATCCAATATACTTGCAAAAACTAGCACATAATATCCATCCAAATTCACAGGATATAGGTCACCATTCCTAATCACCATTGTGAAAAAATACTGGGCCAAAAGAAGAGCAAAAGCCAGTAAGGAAATCTCCAAACTCTGCATCTCCATGTCTGATGTAAAAGTGTTCTTCAGATCTCCAACTCCTTTCTGTCCTGTTTCCTGCAGCACAATTCTTTTGCTTTGGCTGATTTTATTTGCTGAAAGTTTTCCTGAGAAGGTACCACACAGCTCTGGATCCTAAAACTCTTGGGGTCTCCAAAGTAACTTCAAAACTACAGCTTCTAGTTCCAGTATCTGGGATCCACAGATGATCTTCTGTGCTCCTCAAAAGAAGCTGGGTCTCATCTCCAGCTCTTCCCTCTATAGTACACTAGGTTCTGCTTGACTCTACTCAACTGCTGCTGCTGTTCTTTCTGCTCATCCCACAGGACTGACATCTTCAACATGCTGGGTTCTTCTGTGACAAACAGACTTCACTGCGTTCCTCTCATGCTCCCTTCATTGTGCCAAGCCCCAGCTGCACTGCACGAAACATTCATGCCTTAAAACCAGTGCCACCTGGGTGAGTCTTACCCAGGACTGAGTCAAGCTGCACTACAAGGTACAATCTTGGCTACCTCTGGAATACAACTGATTTCTCCTCTTTGAAATCACTAGAAGATTTCACCTCAGTGATGCTCATTTCTTCTTCATCCTCACTAATTTTCTAACTACAGGCAACCAGCATCAATTATCTCAGTCATCCCTTCTATTCTTGCCTCTAAAGCCAGAGCCACATGCACAAGGCTGCTGAGTTCTGCTTGCTAGAGCCAGAACATGGCTCCTTCTATTACATCATCACCAGCTTTATAGGTTTCAAAAACTTCATTGCCTAAGCTTGGCTGTGCTTGAACTTGCTCTGTAGATGAACCTTGAACTCAGATCTGCATGGCTTTGTCTCCTGAACACTGGATAATATATGTGTAACACTTTGCCTGTACCTAAGATTTCTTTACCTAAAACTTGTTCTGTTTTAGGAACACTTGAACAAGGAAGACTTGAATCAGAAATCTGCCTGACTCTGATCTCCTGGGATTTAATGCATGTACTTAAGTATATCCTTGTAGATTTCAAATTGAAAACCCAGAATAGTAATCACAATTCATCAATTGTCAATTTCACACATACTGGTAACTCTTGTGTCCACATGAAAACAACTACGTAATAATGCTTAACATGATACAGTTCTCATTTGTCCAACTTCACATCCATGAGTTTAGGTGGATGGAATCTTGCCCTAATGTCACCGTACCTTTAATTCCACTTAATATCATTGATCACAGAATTTAGCTTCATTCAACTTCATGGTTCGAGTTTCTCTTTTGACCTAATATTTTATATTTATTTTCTTTCTAATATTACTATGCTTGCTCAAAACAATCATCATGAGAGTAAACACAGGCCAAAGGCTTTGCTGGCTTCACTGTAACTTCCTTTGTTAATGCAATTAACATCAACCTGTTTACCTTATCTTCAAGGACACTCTACAGACAAGGGCAGAAGGCAGCAATATTCTTCAGGAAAACATCATAAAACTATATACAAAGTTCAAATCACCCTTAGTACATATGTGTTCCATATTCCTACTAGGATGGCCCAGTCAGTTCCACTTAATGCATATACAGATCCAAAGTCTAAAAATCCACATTGTTCCATAAAACAAAACAAAAAATACCACATTCAGGCCTATCATAGCAATGCTTAAGTCTGGGGTACCAGCTTCTGTCTTAGATAGAATTTCCATTGCTAAGAAGAGATATTGTAACCAATGCAACTGTGTTAAAGGCAAATATTTAATTGGGCCTGGCTTACACTTTCAAGCGTTTAGTCCATTGCCATCATAGCAGGAATGTCAGCATGCAGGCAGCCATGATGCTGGAGAAGGAGCTGAGAGTTCTGCATCCTCATGTGAAGGCATTCAGGAAGAGACTGTCTTCCAGGCAATGGTAGGAGGGTCTGATTTGTACTGGCCTGAGCTCCAAAGACCACCACCCTAGAAATTCAATTCCTTCAAAAAGGTAACATCTCCCAGAAGACACATCTCTTAATATTGCCACTTCTTAGGGTCAAGCATATTCAAATTACCACAGTTTATTTCTACAATACTTTCTGCTATCTTTATAAAAAAACTAAAGTCTTTAGTAAGTAACCAATCTATTAAGGCCTTTGTGTATCACAACAGTCTTTGAGCACCTTCAATAACATCAAAAGTCATCTGTGACTGCCAATACGTTATATGATCTCACCCAACACACTGACATTGAGTTTCTCGAGGTTATTTATTATGAGAAAAAATGTGACAAGCGTCAACAATCATTTCAAACTTTACAGAGATATGCACAGGCTTTACCACATTCATTACATTTGTTAAGGTTTCTCTAAAGCGTGTGTTCCTTTAAGTGTTTGGAGAGTACAGTTAAATGCAAAGGCTTTATCACATTGACTACATTCATAAGGTTTTACTCTGCACATTTTCCTTTGTGTATTCAGAGATGAGTGTGTCCTGGAAAGGCTTTACCTCATTCATGACATTCAGATTCTCTCCAGTATGTGTTCTTTTATGTGTTGGATTATGACCATGCTATGCAAGGGCTTAACACCTTGATTACTTTGAGTGACTCTCATGAATGTGTTCTATTATGTAGTCACAGATAAAAGTGAATTGCCAAGATTTGACCACAGTGATTACGTTAATGAGGGTTCACTCCACTGTGATTTCTGTTGTGTTAATATTCAAGCAGGTTTCTCTCTTGCATGTAATCATTCCTGTCACGGGAAATGACTCAACTTGCAAATGCTTTACCACATTTATTACATTGATAAGGTTTCTCTCCTGTATGTGCTTTTTTTATAATAATGGTGATTCTAAGGTTCTGAAAAGTCTTTACCACATTGATTACATTCATGAAGTGTCTTTCCAGACTAGTGGGACATGCAAATGCTTTAGCACATTGATTACATTCATAGTTTTTCTCCAATATGTGTTCTTGTATGTTTTAGGAAAAAAACTTTATGGAAAGGCTTTACCATGTTGATTAGATTCATGAGGTTTCGTTCCAGTATGTGTTCTTATATGACGTTGGAGACTACTATGATATGAAAAGGCTTTACCACATTGATTACATTCATAAGGTTTCTCTCCAGTATGTGTTCTTTTATGATATTGGAGATGACTGGATATTGCAAAGGCTTTACCACATTGATTGCATTCATAGGGTTTCTCTCCAGTATGTGTTCTTTTATGTCTTTGGAGACTACTGTGACATGAAAAGGCTTTACCACATTGACTACATTCATAAGGTTTCTCTCCAGTATGTGTTCTTGTATGTCTTTGGAGATTTCTGTGACATGAAAATGCTTTACCACATTGATTACATTGATAAGGTTTCTCTCCAGTATGTGTTCTTTTATGTCTTTGGAGACTACTGTGATGTGAAAAGGCTTTACCACATTGATTACATTCATGTGGTTTCTGTCCAGTATGATTTCTTTCATGCCTGCAACAATAATGGACACATGTGAAAGCTTTACCACATTCATTAGCCTGATCAATCCTTTTATCAATAGGAATAAATTATGCAGTTGGTGTAATAATAAAGAACTTAAAGTTTTTAAAGCTCAGATCTTAAAGTTTTATCAGTTTGATGTTCATGGTTGTACTTGCTCACTGTGGGTTGCTTTACCTCTTTGCAAGAATTTGTAATGGTAAGAGCACTTATTACATGGCTCACATTTATAACATCCATTTTCTATATGAGATTTCTATATGATATATTTCACATGGCTGAAGATATCAGGGCATTAAATCACTGATTTCTTTCTAAGTTTTTCCTATAGTGTGAATCACACCACTGCAGCATCGTGAACGAGGATAAACAGAAGAATGTCCAAACTTCTAGTACCCATAGAGATTTTCTGCAGTGTGACATTGGGGATGTTCCCAGTAAAGTCAGAAAACCAATTAATTGCAAATGTCTATCTTATTCAGAAAGTCTACCAAAGGCAGAATACTACATATCTTCTCATTATTCTGACATAGATAGAGGTACGTTGTTACTTTTAGTATCTCTATGCTCACAAGGTTTCATCCATTCTGACAATTGATATACCCATTAAAAAGAAGAACAAATGAAAGGTTTCTACATTGAATACACACACATTGACTTTTAGTTCATATCAGACATGATTAATGTTTTTCCATGACATTCTTTACTCTCATAAACTGACCTCACAATAAACTTAAAAGTTTCACTACAAGTATATGAGTATCACCAATTTTACCATGGAGGATTTGCTTATTAGAAAGTTATGGATACGTGTTTATCACTGTTCAATGTGCAACATCTAAATATTATGAGACTATACAAATTGGTAGTTCCACAACATCATTCTAATGGAGATACAAATCAAATAAAGGAATCCCTTAAGGCATTTTTTCCTTCTCTTCTTTCTTAGAGAAATGCATTGCAAACAGAAATCAGACAACTGACATTGAGGTACACAGTTTTGGGAGAATATTATAATCACAGCTACAATAAAAGTACTGATATTTTACATGCTTGCTTTCCTTTAGAGCTTCCAGATCATAGTAAAATTTTTTCACAGGCATATTTGTATCAGTTTAGACATTAAAATTACCTTTCATGACTTCTAGAAGTTTGACATTGTTCTTCAATATGATGGTCTTCCAAATTATAGCCTAAAACACGGTACCAGAAAATAAATGATATGGTATTGGAATTAGGCAAAATTCAGGTTACTATGAATTTTCACAGCAATGAACCTGATTTATTCAACTCAATATTACTTGTTCTCTATTGAAATAAGAGATGATCGTCAGTAATGCAGAAACATTTTTCCCTTATATTGAGAATCAAAAGAAAATTCAGTCTTACCTGTAGCAGTGAGGTTCCAGTAGTTCTCAAGCATCACGTCTTGGTACGGATTATTCTGGGAAGGATCCAGGAAATTCCACTCTTCTGCAGTGAAGTTCAGATGCACATCATCGAAACTCACTGTTTCCTGAAATATCACATACATGTGTACAACACAAAGCCTGATACTGACACCACTACAAAGTAAATATATGCTTACTGGACAATGTAAACATATAATTCAGGGGATTCCTCCACTTATTTCCTGACACATGAATTATTATCAACATGTCAATTTAGAAGGAACTTGAAATATAAGGTTCACCTGTGTCACTTCTGAACTCTTTGAATTGGATATAGATTTGCAACACAAATGACAATTGAGAGAGATTTGCAGGGGGGAAACAGATCAACTGTGCTTAGCAAACACTTGAAAAACAATATGAACAATTACTAACTACAGAAATAATGGGCCAGCTATATATATTTCTCATGTCTTTAATCACAGAGGTACAGGCAGGTGTATGTCATTGAGCTGGATGCCAACAAGGTCATGAAATGAGTTTCAGGACAGCGAAAGTTACATGTTAAGAACCTCACTTTGCTACAAAAATAAATCAGAAAACAAAAATGATAGAGAGAACTCACAATTCTTTACTGAAGTTCCTGCAAAGAATTATACATTCACTGCAGTTCTGTATTCATCTCACATAAACATGAAGTGAACCAGTTTAAACAGCAACATTAATTAAATTTAACTAAAAGGAAATGCATGTTTAAAGAGTTAAAAATGGACAGATAAAAATATTAGCAATGTATATGCTGATCAGAAATAAAGAATGTAGTTCAGGAGTTGTAGCTCAGGAGATGGAAGTTCGTGCTAGTCTTCCACATAA
This sequence comes from Arvicanthis niloticus, assembly GCF_011762505.2. Taxonomy (NCBI): domain Eukaryota; kingdom Metazoa; phylum Chordata; class Mammalia; order Rodentia; family Muridae; genus Arvicanthis; species Arvicanthis niloticus. The sequence goes on from NC_133431.1 coordinate 12,294,932, forward strand.
TGGTGATCAATTTCTAGCATACACATGTGGACCAACACCTGCCCATTTCTTCAAGTTCAGGAGTTCTGAGGCCATCTTCTGACAACAGCAAAGATGAGGCACACATGATATTCATATTCATGCACACAGTCATAATGCAATTATTTGTTCAAAAATTTCACAACAAACATAACAGTTAGGCAGAACATCATACACCTGCATTTCAATGAATCTGAAGCATCAGATAATATTGATGACATGAGCATAAGCAATCCAGAGACAAAGAATATAATTTATACATATGGCTAAATTTCAAAATGAAAGATGTGGATGAAGAGCAGCACAAAAGCATGTTCTTATTGAACAAAAACATGTCAGGTGGCTTATGTGCTTTCTATATCTACAATCAGAACAGGAAGTCCTTCACAGGGAAATTTGGTCTAGAAAAACAAAAACAGAATGAATAAATTTAAAAATATAAAACCACCGGGTGTGCAAAATAGCATAGCATTAAACAGCAAATGTGTGCACAGTATCTTATGTGATTTAGGGACAGAGTCCAAATGGGGAATGTATGGGAGCATGAGAAGAAAGCTGAAGGATCATATTCAACCAGCAGAGACTGAAGGAATGGCCAATGAAAAATTATTCAATTGGAGACACACATGGACAAGCTCCAATCCATGATATTATTAAGGATATTTTGTGATGCTCCTACACAGGAACCTTGCATAATTGTCATTGAGAGGCTCCACCCAGCAGCTGACTGAAGCAGAAGCAGAGATCCACAGTCAAACATTGCATGCATCTTGGTAACTCTGATGGAAAAGTTGGGGAAAGGATTGAGGGTCCTGAACAGGATAGGAACTTCACAGGAAGACCAGCAGACTCAACTAACCTTGATCCTTGGTGACATTCAGAGACTGAGGCACAAACAATAACACACACAGTCTGAACACAGGACCATGGCCCATAAGTAGCAGATGTGCAGCTCAGTCTACATGATGGTCTTACAACTACTGTAGCAGGAGCTGTCCCTAAAGCTGCTGTCTGTCACTGGAATCTGTTCCCTTAACTGGGCTGCCAGGTCTGGCCTCAGCAGAGAGGATGCACCTAACCCAATAGAGACTTGATACATCATCATGGATTCCCAGGGGTCCACACCCTCTCAAAGGACAAACAGAAGATACAGGAGGGACTCTGCAAAGCCAGGTGACTTAGAGCAGGGTCTCCACTAAGTTCATAGCCATTTTAATCATAACAACTTGAAACTTAAAAGAGTCCAGATGCCCCTTAACCAAAATATGAATATAGAAAATGTGGTTCATTTACAAAATGAAACATTATTCAGCTACGAAATACAAGGACATCATGAATTTTTCAGGCAAGTGGATACAGCTAGAAACTATCATCTCGATTGAGGCAACCAAGATCTAAAAGCACATGCATGTATGTACTCACTTACAAGTGAAAAATAAGCATAAAATACAGGAAACCCACACTACACTCCATAGACACAAAGAAACTAAACAAGAAAGAAGGGCCAAATGAGCACAGTTGAATCTTACTCAGAAGGTGGAGTAAAGAAATCATAGGAGGCAGATGGAAGAGAGAGAACTGGATGGGAGAGCAGATAAGAAAGGGGAATCGGGGAGAACCAGGAACAGGTGAGATGAGAGACAAGAGTTGGCCAGATGGGGGAAAATGAATCAAAATCTGCAGCTGGCTGGGGTGAGGGGGTATATTTAGGATATACCAGAGACCACAAACTGGAGGGCACCTAGGAGTGTATGTGGTCGATCTTAGCTGAGATGTATAGCAGTTAGATATGGATGCTGAAGAGGCCACATTCTGCAGTCAGGCAGGACCCATAGTGGAGAGTTAGAGACACAAACCAATCCAAAAACCCTTCTACCCCAAATTTGTTCCTGTACACAAGAATGCAATCTACAACATAGATTCCGTGCAGCAGCAAAATAACCCTTTGATACCATGTTGTTGTTCTAACTTGCTACTCTGCTGCTGTGATTGAATCCTCTAAGCAAAAGCATCTTAGGTAATAAATGGTTTTTGTACATGATTCTGTCAGATCACAGTCCATCATTTTGGGAGCTTAGATTAGAAACTTAAGGCAAAACGCATGGATAAAAACTGTCCTGGCTTGCTCTCTTGCTTGGTCACTGTCTCATGCTCAGCCTGCTCTCTCATCCAGCTCAGGACCTCTTGCTTAGGGATATTGCCACCCTCAGTGGAAGAGCCTTTCTAATCAATCATCAACACTATCTCTCACAGACATAGCAACCAGTCATTCTGATGAGGGCACACCCTCGATTGAGGGTCCCTCAGATGACTGTAGATCTGAAATGGTGAGAACTGAAAACAAAAATGACACAAACACAATAATAAATGAGGAATTTGTTACAACACAAAATCAATAATTTAACCATGTCAATTACAGGAGGCCCTGCCAAAACAAGAGGGAGTTGGAGTTGTGGCTGAGCAAGGACAAGATAGGGAGGGCACCTGGCTCAGAGCAGGGAAGGATACACTGGAATGGGGAGCTCAGAGGCTGTGCTGACCTGGGATGAGCATCTTTAACCCTGGGTTCCCAGGCCAGTGCTAACAAAGAGGAGGCTAAAACAGCTGGAAGGTGGACAGAAAAGCAGATTGTCCCACAGACCTGGAAATGGCCACCGACAAAAGACAGGACCTCTGGTCCAAGGAAGATATGCTATATTTGTGAAAATCAATGAAGAACGACCTTCCATCTCATGGCAGTTCCAACTTCAAAACTACAGAGTCACATATGAACTGGGCAGAGGGTAGTCCAGGATGTGAGAAATGAGGTATTTTTCTTTCTACTCTTTAAAATAAGGTAGGCAGAGCCTGACTTTGCCCTGGATGCTGTCTCGAAGAGCTCTCTGTCATGGACTAGCCAATGTGTCTATGTTCTGTTGTTAAGAAGGATTTAACCCAAGGTGTGGGGCTAGTAACTAAATCCATTAGGATGAAGTCTGTCTCATTTCCTCAGTGAGAGAATAACAAAGTGCCACACAAAATATACAGCCACAAGGGGGCGGTAAAGGCTACCCAGCAGATTCTTCTACTTGTACAGAGGAAACAATGAAGATGGGAAGACAGCTGTCAGCCATGTAGCAGGGTTCTAAGTAGGTTTAAACCTTCCCAAATTTTTTTTTCTTTTGGATATTTTATTTACATTTCAGATGCCATCCCCTTTTTCCATTTCCCCTCCCTAGAAAACCCCTATTCCATGCCCCCTTTTCCTTTTTGCTGTTATACAATTTTTAAAAATGTTAATCAAAGGCTTTATAAGTTTGGTAATGCTCAATCAGAAGTGTAACCCAGCTGGGCAGTGGTGGCACACACCTTTAATCCCAGCAATTGGGAGGCAGAGGGAGGTGGATTTCCGAGTTCAAAGCCAGCCTGGTCTACCGAGTGAGTTCCAGGACAGCCAGGGCTACACAGAGAAACCCTGTCTCAAAAAACCAAAAAAAAAAAAAAAAAAAAAAAAAGAAGTGTAACCCAATACCCAACCTAAATATATCAACTATCTTCGACTGGTGGAGACACATGAACATCTGCCTCCATGTCCCCCCCCTCTTTCTCTTTCTTTCTTTCTTTCTCTCATCACCTAATTTTTCGTCTCCTTCTCCTCTCCTTACTCCTTCTCTTCCTCTCAGTACTGCTCCCAACTTAGCTCCTCCTACATATCACTCGTCCTGTTAAAATAAAACATTTCTCTAAAAGTACAATTAGAATATAATTATTTCTAATTGTACCAGTGAGGTGCAAGATAGTCCTAATACCCAGTCCATCATTTTGTTGACTAACCAGAACCTCTGTCATCTCTCCTAACTAAAACATTTAGTTCTGAACCTGGCTTTTTCTTGGCTTTAGAATGAATGTCAGCTGAAAACCATCCCCAAAATTAAGACCATGTGCACACCATCTGCTACACCAGGCTTTGAAACATCTTCCAAGCCCTTTGGGGCTTCAACCCTCCAGTGCGTCCACTATACTGTGCTTCCACAGTAACTTTAGTCATCTCCATTTGCAAATACTCAAGAAAAATCTAAAACCCAAGGTACACAGACACAAATCTGACAGATAAGCCACTCTGACACAAAGAACAATGACACATCAGCATTCAGTTGGGATTTCGGAGGGTTTCCGTGTTCCAATCCATGCACCAAGATGTTGTGCCCAAGTCACTGGTACACCAAAGGCCACCAAGAACCTATTGCAATGCAAATACACGAAGGTCTGTACTATGAGCTCAGTAACAAGGATTCTCCCCAGTCAATCTCACATCAGGTCCAAAATGAGAGACCAAGTCTAGGGGTGCTGAGTATTTATTGCAGCTGCAACAAGATTGGGACATTAACATACTGGTCAGCAACTTACTTTTTAAGAAATTTTATATCTGGCATAATTGGCAATAAAAAACCAGGGGATAAAACCATCTGACAACTATGATGGGTAGGCTAACCTTTTTTTCCTCTTTAAGTTTTATTAGTTATCTCTATGTAGCTAAACCTTGCTGTTGTACCTTGACTGGCTGTTGATAAGAGGGTTTTCTCATAGGATGTCTGCTCAAGTGGACTTTGTGCAATCTTTGTGCAAGAGTTGGTTGGACTTCATAAACTCACCTTTTTGACTAAGACCTTTATTATCAAAAGATGCTACTGTTTGCCTGCAAGCCATGACTGAAAGTAAAACAGGTACGCTATCCAAGACATAATTCATTGTCTGTTACTGCAAACCCTAATATCAGTTGCCCTTACAACTGGCACAGAATACAAGTGGCCCTCACCATTGGAAAAGAATACTAGTGGAAATTACCTCTCCCCTTGTGCATGCCTCCTAAAGATACTGCAGACCATCCCCACTTGCCCTTTCTTTCCTGCCTCATCCCTGTATCATAGACCCCACTTGGGCAGATAGTTCCTGTTCACCCACATGCCATGCCTGAAAGGACACAAAATAACTTTTCAATAGATCTACCACAATATTTGTTATCTCAAATGCAATTTTCACAGTTGCCTCTAGTACTGTACAAAACACCAGAAGCAGCCTAACCTCACTAATGACAACGTCTCCTTGTAGATTACTAAGATCATCTCTTCCTGCCCATCTCTTCCCCCAGCTTTCAAAATTAGCAAGCATTCCCTCTGGAACATAACAAACAAACAGGTCAGTAAAAGAGGCAACAGTCAGCCAAAGCTCTCTGCAAATCCAAACATTAAACAGTAACCCAGGAACAAAACACCCACCCAAACAAGACAAATCCAAAAATAAGTACCTAAATCAATAATCATTTCAAACCCAGAGGCCTAGACACCACCATTGGAATATAAATAACAACCAGGAAAGTAAGTCACCAAGAAATCCAAGCAATCCTATCACAGCAGGTCCTGAGAAATTAAAACATGCAACAGATAAGGTACAAAGGAGGTTGCTTAGGGGAAGGGATAGAGATGATGCACAAGAGGACCTGCAGACATTCAGACAGACAGGTAGCAGAGGGAGAGAGCGCTGAGGGTAGAGAAAGAGAATAGAGAGGGGCATGTGCAGAGAACAGAGACAGGGAACAAACAGAGCTGTGTAGCTGGTGGTCTGTGTATATAAAGCACACCTGACAACAGCAGCAGGTGATGGAGGCAGGGAATGACTTAAGCAGCTGCTAAGTTCCTGAGAGTTGGCCAATAAAATTGCCTGTGCACTGACAACTACAGAGACAAGGTTCACCCACAGAACAGGAAAGGAAGAGAGAGTCTCAGACATTAAAGATGAATAAAACAAAATGGATACATGGGTCAAAAAATGTAGATTCTAAAAGTTTCCTAGCCCTAAACAACCCGAAATTCTGCAACATATGAGAAGGGAATAATTACAGATGATTGGAATAGAAAAAAGAAAACTTTCTGTCTAAAGGTCTAGAAAATAGTTTCAATGAAATCATAAAGGAAACTTTTCCTAAACCAAAGAAGATGCCTGTTAATGGACAAGAAGCATGCATAAAACCCAACGGATTGGAGGGAAAAAAAGTCCCTTTACCACATAATAAAGAAACACTAGCCACTCGGTGGTGGCACAGGACTTTAATCCCAGCACTTGGGAGGCAGAGGCAGGTGGATTTCTGAGATCGAGGCCAGCCTGGTCTACAGAGTGAGTTCCAGGACAGCCAGAGATACACATAGAAATCCTCTCTCGGAAAAACCAAAAAAAGAAAAAAAACCAAAACACTAAAGGTAAAAAATAAAGCAACATAAAAAACTGAAACAGAAAAAAAAGTAACAAAACTAAAACAAAGTAAGAACAAGTAATGTATGAAAACAGATCTATTAGATTTATGCCTGTCTTCATTAAAACAGCTTTTGTTTGTTTGTTTGTTTGTTTCTTTTTGGGACAGGGTTTCTCTGTGTAGCCCTGGCTATCCTGGAACTCACTCTGTAGACCAGGCTGAGTTCAAACTCAGAAATCCGCCTGCCTCTGCCTCCCAAATGCTGGGATTAAAGGTGTGTGCCACCACTGCCCAGCTATACCTGTCTTCTTAATGTATTCTATAAAAGACAAAAGGGTTTGGACACATGTGCTGCAGAGTCAGAGAAACCACCCGTGTTTCTACAAGAAAACAACTGGTCCAAATGTTTTGTGCAGATTCAGAATCAGCCATGACAGAGAAGTTACTCAGAGGTCACCTCCTGATTTAACACGTGAGGGGCATCACCAGGGACCTCACTGGTGGTCACATCTGGCTGATGCTTCCCAAGCAGCCCCAGAGAGGACCCAGCACCCCAGCTCCCACTGCTCAGCCGCCTGCCCTTACCCATTATGCGCAGTGATCCTGTGCTCACCATGATGAGATTTCAGAGCTTCACTGAGGTCTCCACACAGTGCCCACAACAGGGCTCAGAGCAGGACACAGAGAGCCACTTAAGACTGCACAGGAACAGTGAACTTGCAGACTGGCATCCAGAACAATCCGCCTCCTTGTCTGATTGGCAGGTATGCTTGGAAGCATTGATTGGCCTGTGAGTCTTACCACTCCTCAAGGTTAAAGTGTGCTTTTGAACATGAAAGACAGCATTCAAACAAAGAAACAAAAGGAGACAATTAACACACGTGAGCAGCAAGCAACAAAATAAAAACAGAGAGTCGAGTTCAGGCTCACTTATTTCTTGCTGAATTTTCATTAATATGACTTACCTTTCTCGATGCAGCAGATTCCAGTGGTGATCACCTTCATTTCCCTTCTGAATTTTTGCCAGATCCTTCTTCCAGCAAGGTCCCTCACTAGGTCTCTCTTCTTCTCTCCAAGTCCCAAGTCCTAAGTTCCTAGTCCTTATTGCCTCCAAGTTCCAAGTTACTTCTTGCAAGTTCTCTTCCAAGTGCCTGCTACCTAATGCCTAATTCCTACTCCAAGTTGTACTCCAAGTTCTACTCTCTGAAGTGTCTGATCCTCTGCTGTCTGCCTCTGCCTTTTATATGTCTCACTTCTAAGCCACACCTCTAAGTCACACCTTTAATCATGCCCTTAGGTCTTGTCTCTAAATATGATCTCTAGGTCACACTCTGATGTTACACACCTTTAATCTCACACACCTTCAATCTCACATAGCCAAGGAAAGTCCTGGGTATCCAAAGCAAGATGTTATCAGAGTGTGTTCAGCTGTTGTAGACTATTGTAATACAAGTCTCATGTCAGGGTATATGGCTCAAGATGGCTACAAAGCTGATAGCCACTTACTGCTAATAGTCAGCTCCCAACAGAAATGGGACAAAAAGTAGTCAACCTGAATCCAACTCTCTGTATTGGTTAGCTTCCAGAAAGATAATGAAAATGGGACAAGAAATTAGTCAGCCTGAATTCAACTCTCTGTTTTGGTTTTGTTTGCTGCTCACATGTGTTAATTTTCTGCTTTTGTTCTTGCATGCTGTCTTTTTTGCTCGAAATAAAAGGAATCATAAGTTAGAATCCAAAATACAACCAAAGGTTGATGGCAATTTGTCAGAGCCAGATTGTGCTGACCAAGAGGAAGTGGAAGTCAAATTTTATGAAGCTGAAATGCCCTCTTCCTATGTGTCTCCACCTGCAAGTGCTCCCCCAATGGAGACAATGGTTGTAGATTCCAAAAAGGAATTACAGGACAAAATTTCTACCCTTAAACAACTGATAGAATTAGAAAAAAAAAGTATCAGGACTTAAGGAGAAGGGCAATTTGCTTCTAGTGATAACCAGATGCAATAAGATCCAGGTTTATATGCTCAAATGCAAAATGCAGCCATGAAGGCTTGGCATAAACTTCCAGTAAAGGGAGACCCTGGTGCATCTTTAACAACAGTCAGGCAAGGGCCTGATGAGTTAATTTCTGACTTTGTTCATCGATTAATGACAACAGCAGGGAGGATTTTGGTAATGCAGAGGCAGGCATAGATTATGTGAAACAACTTGCATATGAAAATGCTAATCCTGCCTGCCAAGAGGCCATTAGACCTTATAGGAAAAAGACAGACCTTACCATGTATATCAGACCCTGTTCTGACATAGGTCCCTCTTACCAACAGGGATTAGCTATGGCAGCTGCCATGCAAGGACAATCAGTAGGAGATTTTTTCGCAAGTAAAGACAGAAAGGCATGTTTTAAATGTGGCAAGCCTGGACACTTTGCAAAAGATTGCTAGGTAGAAAATGAGTTAAGCCAGAGACAGCCCAGAAAACAGCCTGGGCTCTGCCCACTTTGCAAATATGGAAGGCATTAAGCTAGTGATTGTAGGTCTAAACAAGACACACACAGTGACACCCTTTCCCATAATCAGGGAAACTGGAACAGGGGCCAGCTCCAGGCTTATGGAGCAGTCAGTGTCCTATTGGAAAACACCAATCCCTTTCTGAACTCAGTCGAGCAACACCAGAAAGCACAGGACTGGACCTCAGTTCTGCCACCCACACAGTATTAACCCCAGAAATGGGACCTCAGGCCTTACCCACTGGAGTGTTTGGACCACTCTATCCAAATGTGTTTGGCCTGATAGTGGGAAGAAGCAGTGTTACTATGCAGGGACTACAAATTTTTCCTGGAGTTATAGATAATGATTATCAAGGTGAAATTAAGGTAATGGCACAGGCAATTCAGAATATAGTCACCATTCCTACAGGAAAGAGGATAGCTCAACTATTGATACTTCCATTGTACCCTACTAATCACAAATATAAGAATCCTAAAAGAGGGGATCAAGGCTTTGGTTCCTCTGATGCATACTGGGTACAGCCTATAGTTAAACAAAAACCTATGATGACAATTTGGCTGGATGGAAAGGCGTTCCAAAGCTTGGTTGACACAAGAGCTGATGTAACTACCCTAAAACAAAGTGATTGGCCTGCCACCTGGCCTCTTACCCCAACCTCAACCAATTTAAAGGGTATTGGCCAAAGTCAAAACACACTACAAAGCTCTAAGGTGCTGATGTGGAAAGAAAGAAATACAGGAAATATACAACCCTATGTCATCTCAGGCCTTCCCATTAATCTCTGGGGAAGAGATGTGTTATCTCATTTGAGACTGATTATGTGCAGCCCTAATGAACTAATCACGGCTCAAATGATAAACTCTGGATTTTCTCCCAGGGAAAGGATTAGTAAAATGTTTTTTTTTTTTGTTTTTTTTTTTTGGTTTTTCGAGACAGGGTTTCTATGTGTAGCCCTGGCTGTCCTGGAACTCACTGTAGACCAGGCTGGCCTTGAACTCAGAAATCCGCCTGCCTCTGTCTCTCAAGTGCTGGGATTAAAGGCATGCGCCACCACCGCCCGGCAGGATTAGTAAAATGAAGAAGAGATTATCTAACTTGGATTAGGCCAGGCAGTGGTGGTACACGCCTTTAATCCCAGCACTTTAGAGGCAGAGGCAGGCAGATTTCTGAGTTCAAGGCGAGCCTGGTCCACAGAGTGAGTTCCAGGTTAGCCAGGGCTACCATGTCCTCTTTCTGAAGGAAATACCAAGGCAGAACTAGCTACTTGTATAGCTGCAGTGACTTTATCAAATCAGAAATCTAATTTGGATCAGGCCATAAAGGCTCATGAGGTACAACACCTTAATTCTAAAACTTTAAAAGTTATGTTTAAAATTACCTGAGAACAAGATAGACAAATTGTTAAACAATGTCGATCATGTGTTAAACTTTTACCAGTTCCTTATATGGGTGTAAATCCAAAGGGACTGATACCAAACAGTATCTGGCAAATGGATGTTACTCATTATAATAAATTTAGCAAGCAAAAATATATACATGTATGTGCAGACACATACACTGGTTTCATTTATGCAACATTACAAACTGGAGAAGCAAGCATGTGATCACTCATATGCTTGCTATAATCGCTGTATTGGGTGTGCTGAAACAGATAAAAACTGACAATTGCCCAGGTTATACAAGCTCCAGTTTCCCCCAATTTTGTGAAAGATTGGGAATACTACATAAAATGGGTATTCCATATAATCCACGAGGCCAAGGTGTGGTAGAAAGAGCACATCAAACCATTAAATGTCAATTTGAAAAAATTAAAAAGGGGGAATGGTACCCTACCAAGGGATCCCCCAGAAATATCCTTCATCATGCACTCTTCATTTTAAATTTTTAAAATTTGGATTCTGAAGGAAAATCTGCTGCAGGTAGATTCTGGCATCCTGATACCAAAAAAAAAAAAAAAAAAAAAAAATGCAACAGTCCTCTGGAAAGACCCATTAACTGGAACCTGGAATGGGCCAGATCCAGTGCTTATCTGGGGAAGAGTTTCTGTTTGCATATATTCCCAAATTGCAGATGCTGCACGTTGGCTGCCAGAGAGGCTGATTAAACAAATAGACAACAAAAACAAATCCGGGGAGGAGAAACCCCCTGAGAAGCATATTTTTCTTCACAGGAAACATGAAGATGCTTCACTATTCCCTTCAAACTGGAACAGATCAATGAGAAACCTGACCTGAGAAGTTATCAGTGCTGAAAGAGACATCACCACCCAGATCTCCAGGGTGGCTCTATTGGACTCTTGATTCCCTGACTTATGATTTAGTGGGGACCTAGATTGTTTTAGATTTAGTGGGAATTTAGATTGTTTAGACCCAGGAGAAAACTCACTACCACAGTTACTATAGTTGTTTTTTGGGGTTTGAGATTGACTAGAGCAGGAACAGGGATTTCCTTACTTGTTTTCTTTAGATCAAAGCTATGATAAGTTTTGTATTAGATTCTGATATAAGACATTTATAAACAGAATAGAAGAGGCTTACACTTCTTACTCCTCTGATAGAGGAGTTATGTGTTGCCCTTAAAAAAGTGTGTTGCTGTCAAACTAACTATTCAGGTGTTGTTAAGTCTCTTGTCTTTTGGGTCCATGTGGTTCAACAAATTGATGGCTTTTGTAGGAGATGCTATTCAAATGAAACCCATTCATGTCCACTATTACAGGCTGGAAGCAGGGGACTCTGAAACTTCTGTCATAAAGACTGATGAGGATTAACCCCTAACTTACGAGCTAAGCCAGATAGTCAATGACAGGTAAGAAAGCATACCGAGACCCTTGCCCCTAAAAGAAGGGAGGACTCACCATCCTAAGACAGGAGCTCAACCAATGGCCGTTGAGTATCCAAGGGCAGGATAGGGAGGCTGGGGTCCTTTGCTCCAACCTAGGACAGGCACGGTTTCCATAAGTTTTCCCAGCCTTCTCTTTTGAAAAAAAAAATTTAAAAAGGGGGACCTGTTGGGAGCCGACATTTAGCAGAAAGCAGCTATCAGCTTTGCAGACATCATTTTTGGTTTTGTTTTGTTTTGTTTTGTTTTATCGGAGGGTGGGGTTCGAGTCAGGGTTTCTCTGTGTAGCCCCGGCTGTCCTGGAACACATTCTATAGACCAGGCTGGCTTCAAACTCAGAAATCCGCCTGCCTCTGCCTTCCAGGTGTTGGGATTAAAGGCATGTGCTACCACCACCTGGCTTGCTTTGCAGCCATCTTGAGCCATATACCCTGACATGAGACTTGTATTACAATAGTCTACAACAGCTGAGCACACTCTGATAACATCTTGCTTTGGATACCGAGGACTTTCCTCTGGTGTGTGAGATTAAAGGTGTGTGAGATTAAAGGTGTGTGACTTAAGAGTGTGACCTAGAGATCAGATTTAGAGACAAGACCTAAGGGCATGATTAAAGGTATGACTTAGAGGCATGGCTTAGAAGTGAGACATATAAAAGGCAGAGGCAGATGGCAGAGAATCATACTCTTTAGAGAGACACTTCAGAAAGTACTACTTGGAGTAGGAATTAGGCATTAGGTATCAGGCACTTGGAAGAGAAGTTGGAAGAAGTAACTTGGAACTTGGAGGCAATAGGGACTAGGAACTAGGAAATAGGAACTTAGGACTTGGGACTTGGAGAGAAGAAGAGAGACTGAAGAATAAACGGATTGAATCACACTCTGTCTGGTATCCACTCCTTGAGTCCATCCTCACTTTCTCTCTTGTTGAACCCCGACCTTCGGACCAAAGCGGCAGCTTGGGCCAGGATACAGTGTCCGCCCCAAACGTGGGGCAGCTCCGGCCTCAACATTTTGCTTGAGTCGCGACAGCTGCCCAGTATTCGTACAACTTGGAAGGGGAATAACTATTTAGGTAATGCAAATTTGTTTCCAGAACTACTGAGTATTTTTACTGTGACTGATTGCAGGATGTCTACAGTCTCATAAGAAACACTTTGTCAATTTTCTTACATAAAACCAATTATTTCACCATTATCCTAGGGTGAACTATGATAATTTTGAAATGTGGTGCCACTGAGAACTTAGAAAGAGGGGTTATAAATTGCTTCTTTCCCACCCCTGAATAAATATTCTCACGATAGATTGTGAATTTTTTTGTTAATCCTATGGTATTAACATTTATAAATTGTTAGAGTGATCTAAAGATGTAAATGGTTTCGATAAAGAAGTTATATAGAAATTACAATGGAAATTTCCCAAATGAGAGAAAAAGAAACATACAAAGCCATTGGAAGTTCTGAAGGAATAAATGAGGTATTTAAGGCAGTTATAAAAGATTTGGGAAATACTTATGGGATTAAAGTCTCTGTCTTCAGATCAACATTTATGACAAACTGGCTATAATCTATGTTTTATTCTATCCTGTTTCAAGTGTACATTGCAGAGAGTCAAAATACAGGGATGATTCCCTCAGAGCTTCCAAGGGAAGTCACACTCAGTCCAAGCAAGGATATGGAGTAATGTTCACTAAGAGGGAAAATAGTAAAAAGAAAAGCTTGAAGATACAGAGATTCTTCAGAAGATCTAGTGATAATGTAGACAAGAAATTTCAACAGACCTTAACAGAAGGTCAACAGAAGTTGATTTTGCTAAACGTGTAATCTTAAGCAGGCATATGTAAAGTATGATCACTTTCAGAATGCAGTGTGTCTCTTTAGCAAGTGAAGGGACAAGAGTCCTCAAAAATTATGTTTGATCTCATGAAATGTTATTTAGAAAATAAGTTCTCACTCTTGATCTTCTTTGTCACATAGAGATGCATCTCAATATCCCAGATGAAAGAAAAGACCATGAAATACTTCAGCATGGGAGGGTCTATATACAGCTGAGAAAAACTGAAAAACCTTATTAAATACTGAGGTCAAATCTAAAACCTATATTTAGCAAATATAAAATACCATCTCATTATCAAAAAGAACTTCTCAATAATAGATTGTGTTCTTTGTTACACTAACCATGCATGCTCCCTGATTTAAATGATGGCAGGAGTTTCTACTATCAAATGCCCAGATTTATAGAATTATTCAAATATCCTATCTCATGCCCTTGAACTTCAAGTGTCTTCTCTTATAATGCAGCAGATACATGTACTTCATGTGCACAGGAAATCCAGAATGCGACTTGTGTGCTGAGTTAAAGCAGCTCTGCAAAAAAGATATTTATTAGATAAGGACAGCCACCTGTGTTCAGGGACATTATCCAGACAAAGTCAGGCAGAGAAATGGAAGCCCTGCTGATAAAGGGAGCCCTGCATTTGGAGCTGAGTTCCACTGAGACTTGTGGCCTGCGACCTTCACACCGGTTTTCCAAAACCTTTGTTCCTGAAATCATAGATCTTGGCTGTGAGAGAAACTCTATCAAATACTGAAATCTGATTCAAAATACATACAGCCTAGGACCCTGCCCAGCTCTCCAGGTGGCTGTCCCATTATTGGCTTGTAAAAATGTCTTCTAAAGGTCATTCTATTTTACTATCAGTTCAGCACCTTTATGGTAACAAGGACTATGGTATTAATAGTAATTAATACCATTAGAATCCATGACAATTGGCCCACTGTCTCACTTCTCTGCTGTGAAATGAGTTCCTTGGTCAGAAGCAATACTGTGTGGAATGCCATTGTGGTGAATGAGGCACTCAGTATGTCCATGGATCGTGGATTTGGCAGAAGCAATATGTGTATGAAAGTCAAAATCATAAGCAGAATATGTATCTATTCCAGGAAGAAGAAAGCTTTGTTCTTTGCCCGAGAGAAATGATCCAATGTAGTCAACCTGCCACCAAGTCACTGGCTGGTCAACCCAGGATATAGTTCCATATCTAGGGCTCAGTGTTGGTCTCACCAGCAGATGTGGCCATGTCAGGCTTGGTGAGAGGACGACACTACTGTTGTATCCATGAATAAACCCCACTATGTCCACGAGGGCCACTATGTTCATGGTCCCATTGGAAAATGACAGATATAGCTGAGGACATGGCTGACTTCTCACAGAATAGATCATCCTAACTACTTGGTTACTGAGTGTTTGCTCAGCTGAACTTACCTTTTGATACATATTTACATGGGACATAAGTATCTTTACATCCGTTGACCACTGTGAGAGATCTATCTACATACTTCTTCCTTTTATATCTTTCTCAACAATATTCTTTTTTTTTGGTTTTTCCAGACAGGGTTTCTCTGAGTAGCCCTGGCTGTCCTGGAACTCACTCTGTACCAGGCTGGCCTCCAACTCAGAAATTCGCCTGCCTCTGCCTCCCAAGTGCTGGGATTAAAGGCATGCACCACGACTGCATGGCTGTTTTTTTCTCAACAATATTCTAATCGTTCTGTTTCCAAATCTCTTAGAGTTAAGCCATCCCACTGTTTATAGTTGATGATTCAGTGAATATTCACACATTTCCAAACAAATGCATGAGCGTGACTACTGCATGAAGCTCTGAACTGTGGTGATTTCCCTTTACTGGTGTCTTTCAGGATTGTCCCAGAAACATGTTTTCATGGTGCAGTTGTTCACTTCTTGATGGGGCCTGCATAATAGGCAGGATTTTTAGAAAAACAGGGCCTAGTTATTTCTTCCTCAGTCACTTGATTACAGGGCCTATACCAGGAAATTCTTGGTGCATGTATAACACCAGGGGCATTTTACAGGAATAGAAACTAGACTTCTAGGCAACTCAGGTACCTAGCATAAGTTTGCAAGTTGCCCCCTCCCCAGCAAAACCCAAGCCTAGCTCCACTCTCTAGGCTAATCCCAAACAAGGCTAGAGTTTTCAAGTTACATCCTCAACAATACCAGGGTCTCCAGGTTATTCCCCTAACAAACCTGCTCCTCGGGTTACAAGTCCATACCTAACAACCACTAATGCAGAGGGGAGGTGAAGTTAAGTTTATGATGTGACTCCCAGCACCAGCCAATTATGTTAAAGGCCACAGCAGCTTTCCAATTAGATGCTTGCACACATCCTCCCTATTTCAAGAGACATTAAAATGGCAGCATTCAATCCTGCATTTCTTAATCAGCCACCATGTTCATGACCAGCCTAGGCCTGCAGCCAGGACCTACTGTATCTATGATGCTCAGCTCGAGCCGTCTGCTCAGATAGTGAGATACACCAAACTGGCGACCCATGAGACACCAGCATGGGAGATGGCTCTGCCAACCTCCCTCGCTGTCTTCACAATGCTTGGCTGAACCCAGACCATCCCACCATCCACATGGGCTCAGTACAAATGAGACTCTAATGCTTAGGTTATGCAACAGCTTTATAAGTTTGGTAATGATCAAAACAAGATGTCCATACAAACACCAATCTAGATATCCAATACTCAATCTAGATATACCAACTAACTTTGACTGCTAGAGACATACACACATCAATTTTCCTGTCCCCTCTCTCTCATCCCTCCCCCAGCTCCTCCTCTTACTTATTCTCTTTCTCTCCTTACTTTTTCTCTTTCTCTCCTTACTCCTCCCACCTTAGCTATTGTTACAACTCCACACTTGAGCTTTGAATAAAGTCTTTCCACAATAGACACTTGGAGTTCCACCACCACCAAAACAGTCTTGGCTGATGCTGGTGCATTGGGGATGGGAGCAAGCTAGCTCAAATAGAATAAAGACACTGCTGGGAGTTGCATGAGATCAGCTCCTGTGTGTGTCTTTTTGGGGATCACTAACATTTCCCTGGCACGACATGTTCAATTTCTAGTAAGATGGAATAGCAGGCCAAGATATTTCTTTTCAAGGGAAGATAGTTGGATAAAGTTGATGGTAGAGCTTTGCTCCAATATTCAAAATCTATGATTCACAATAAACACCTGCCAAAGGCTCCAAACAACATTCTTTGCAGCACTGAGCAGCAGAGAAAGGATTGGGTGCTCAAAGCAATTTTCAATTAAATACAGAGGCAAGCCTCAGCTACAGGCAACATTCCTATGAACAGAAATAAATAATAATCAGGAATTTAAAAAAATAAAAAATTCTTTTAAACAAAGATTTATTTAGTTTATGTATAAGTACACTTGTGCTGTCTTCTGACACACCAGAATAGGGCATTGGATCCCATCACAAATGGTTGTGAGCCACCATGTGGTTGCTGGGAATTGAACTCCAGACCTATGGAAGAGCAGTCAGTTCTCTCTTTTTTGGAATATTTTTTTATTTACATTTCAAATGTTATTCCCTTTCCCAGTCCCCCTCCCAATATTCATTATCCCATCCCTCCTGCCCCTGCTTCTATGAGGGTGTCCCCCCACCCACCCAATCACTCACCCACTCACTCCCGGAATTGGAATCTTGATGTAATTTTAATTTCTCCTGGTGACTAAGCATAACACATTGCTCATGTGTTATGTATGGTGCACACGTGGGAATCAGAAGACAACTTGTAAAAGTGAATTCTCCTCCCACCCTGTGGGAACCATGTGCTATAAGCTCAGGTCTTCAGACATGTTGGCAAATACTTTTAAGCACTGAGACATCTCTCCAGCACTTTTTCATATATTTATTGGCCATATGAATTTCATTTTTTAAAACTTGTATGTGTATGTGTATTTTTCCTGCATGTATGAATGTGTGCCATGTGTGTGCCTGGTACCAGTGTAGGTCAGAAGACAGCTTCATTCAGACCTCCCTGCCATGTTGGCACTGGAAACTGATCCAGAGTTCTCCAAAAGAGTAGTAAGCAATAAGCACTCTTTACTGCTGAGCCAGCACCCCAGTACCCATATTTTGTCTTTTGAGATCTGTTTTTTTTTTTTTTTCAATTCATTTGGTTATTCAATGACTGGGACATTTGGGTACTTTTTGAGTTCTTTAAAGATTAATCTTCTCAAAGATAATATAACTAACAAAAGCCTTTTTCTTCCAGACTCTTTCTTCACTCTGCAGATTATTGCCCTTGCTATACACAGCCTTTTAATTGCTTTCTGTCCAGCTTGCCAATTTCCGTCCTTCCTCCTCCAGCATTATTGGAATGATTTTAAATGACATTTTTCTATTTCTAGGATTTCTGTTGCTTTTTACAGCTGACTTTTAAAAATTTATCACCACAGCCAGGCAGTAGTGTCACATGCCTTTAATCCTATCACCTAGGAGGCAAAGTGATATAGTGTAAAAAATGATTTCTGTGAAAATACATTTCTCTGCAATTCTTGGCTAGCTCCAAACTGTGCTGACCTTGAGCATCAGCGTTTACTTTGTGTTTTAGATTTAGTCTTTGAAAAGAATGTGCTGTATGTACATCTTTGTTACTGCTGTCTGTATGTCCAGCATCAGCACTGGGATGAAGCTGCTCCTGTTAGGCATTTATCCCTACTTCCCTGGCATGGCCACCATTGTTTGTCTTCTCAGCTTGTTTATTCCCGATCAGCTTTATTTTATAGGAGAGCCTGGTGCAGATGTCACAGGTGCTATTTAACAGCTACCACAAGATCATCATTATGCTAAAAATTGAAGTTATACATTGTTGGGCCTTGGACGAGGTAACTCCATTTAACCTGTTACCTTCAGTCACGTAGGACACAGGTAGAGGGCGTGATTAACAAGTCTCTACCTCCAAAGATTTAAATGTTAATGAATTATCAAAAGGCCAGGGGCGTAGCTAATTAAGTTATTCCCTCCCCTTTTTCCTTCTCTGTAAAATGAGACTCCCCTGGTCTTTGGTGGGGGAATCGCGTGCCACCTACATCCATTTACCATGCCATGAACAATAAAGCTTTGGAAAACAGGACTCCACGTGTCGCATGGTCTCTCCGCCAGACTCCCAGCTTTTGGAACCCTGGAACTTTGCCAATGCAGCCACCCGCCCACCGACAGCTGTGTGTATGTGGGACCTTCTGGACAGGGTGGGAAGCCCACTGCCAAGACACTGTTGCGGGACTCCCTCCCCCCACCCGCCAGATTTCTTTCTCCCAATACATGGAAGAAGCTCAGACACTTCCAGAATTGGGTGTGTCTCCTACATGGGAACACACTCAAACCCAGAAGGGCATACTGGTCTTATCTGTATCAATAGATCTGTCCCATCTACTGATCTCTAATTCACCAGTGGCACAGAAACACCTCTGTCAAACTAAACAAACGTTTTGGGTTGTTTGCTTCTTTTGGTAGCTAAATGCAACATCACTTCTCATGTCTTCCCTCCTTCTACACTACAAGGAAAGCTCACAACTTTCCTCTACCAACCTCTGCCCAGTGAAGGATTCAGAGAAAACAACTGGGCTGTACTGTGGTTTTGTGGGCAAGACGCCCTGACTGACTCACCGAAGCAGCAATGATTGACTTCACTTATAGTCGATAAGCTATGCAATAATGG
Organism: Arvicanthis niloticus; assembly: GCF_011762505.2. Classification (NCBI taxonomy): domain Eukaryota; kingdom Metazoa; phylum Chordata; class Mammalia; order Rodentia; family Muridae; genus Arvicanthis; species Arvicanthis niloticus. Next base: position 12,314,060 of record NC_133431.1, read on the forward strand.
ATACGCTAAGGTCAGTTTCCAAGGCCTACAGCAGCACTTCACTTTGGTACAGCCAGTTTGGATGTGTCCAAATTTACAAGAAAAGAACTGCCCATTTGACAAGTCACAAACACAGACAGATGGTCAGCCTTTACCACATAGAGAAACCTTTCCAAAAAAGACTAAAGAACATACACCAACTATCTTTTTCACCATTAAAATTATACCAGATCCACTCAGACTGCATTCCCTCCCTCTCACCCTCCCAAAGGAGAGAAGAATGATCATCAATGGCTGGAGGCTGCTGCACTGAAGCAACACCTAGAGCCTAGAGCCGGCTTCAAGCTCAGGAGGGGATGCTATGTCTGGTCCTCGTGGTTTCCGGTGCTCTACACAGTCAGTCAGAGAAACTTCTCTGGTAGCAAACTATAGAAATGATCCCTGAAAGTATAGTCTTACTTGCAGATTCCCGCCATCGCCCAACTGTACCAAGTGCCCTCACATCTTACACATGGCGACTTCCGCCAAGACGCCCCACACTATCCCTATCGGCGCCCCCATCGCACAACACGTCTGCCCACGCGGGGACATGCGCTCTGACCTCTCCATACCCAGTCCACCGAGCATTTGGAGTCGCTACAGTTTCCCTGCACGGCCACCACAATTAGCATACAGTCTCCGAGCAGCCAATCGTCTCGCAGTTCTCCCCTGCCTCATCCCACCTCCGCCTGCAATGGGTCACGTCACTGACGGCCACACACCGCCTGCACCCATTCCCTGGAACGCACTTCCTCCCTGCAGCAGCGCCCGCCTTCAGCCCCCACGCTGCCCGAAGCGGGAAGCACTGCAGAACCGCACTCGAGTTCGAAGGCGTGTGCCGGTTTGGATCTGGCTCAAGCCCGAGGCCTGCGTGAGAAACAAAATGAAAAACAACGTCGGGAAAATGGCAATTCAAGGACTACGTGCACTATTTAATAAATTCTGTGGGTAAAGGGCATGGTGGCTCACTGCTGTAATACTAGCACTTGGGAGATGAAGGCAAGGGGTCAGGAATTTGAAGCCGGTTTTAAGATTTTGAAGCCAGCCACACCTACATGAAATCCAGTCTAAAATGATCAAAAAACAAATCTGTGTTTAGAGAAAAGTGAAAATAGACAAAGCGAACTGGCCACATTGTTAATTACTGGCTCAATTACTGGATATGTACTTGATGATCACTATTTTAATCTCTCATCCCATTTTAGCATTTTACCAATAGGAGAAGCGTTATTTCCTTTTCTTATAGATGTTTCATTGCCTGACATCTGTTTAACAAGAGATGGAAATAAAAAGTTGGGTCTCTTTTCTCTCTGGTACAAAGAGCAGTGTCTGACTTATGGGGAGTGAGGAAAGCTCTGAGTGAAATCAGTCCTGAATGAATGTGTGTTAATAACATGAGCACATCCATATCAAGACCCACTCAAACTCCTATGAAAAGAGATGGCAATACCTTCCTCTGGTTTGTGTGCACGTGTTGACAGTATGTGGAGAAAATATCCACCATACCTTTGCCGCTTCCCATATATTTTACACCTGAAGATGCCTCCCATACAAACTCTGATCTCTCTGGTCATGGCCCTTCAATATTTAAGACTTCTCCATTCTTCATTCTCCCTTTTGTTTTCTTTGCTTTTGGGATAGGGTCTCACTCTGGCAGGACTAAACCTCACTTTGTAGAGCAGGCTGGCCTTGAACTCACAGAGATCCCTCTACCTCTGCCTCCCAACTGTTGGATTAAAGGCTGTACCATCATACCCCACTTACTTTCCACCTTCTGAGACATCTCTGCCCCTTCACTACGCATGCTATACCTTCTCTGAGTAGATGCTCCAACAGCACAGGAGTCTGAACATTTCTCTAACATGTTCTAAGATTTACCTTACTAGACATGTTGGGTCATGCTATAATCCTGACACAAAGGAGGCTGAAAACAGGGGTTAACCACAAGTTTGAGGCCAGACTAGGCTACATGCTAAGTTCCATATCAACTGGGTAAAAAGAGAACCATCTCCCAAAATAAAGATTGGAAGAGCTGGTTCAGCAGGTAGAATATTTGCTTTCTATTAGAGGGCTGGATCCTAGCACCTAGAACAGGCAGGTCACAAATGCCTTTACCTAAACTATAAAGGATCTGATATCCCTTTCTGACTTCCATGGATACTTACACACATACATGTGCATACATATGCACACATAGATGCTCTTAAGAGATAATTAAAGGGCTGCATTCCTCCCTTGGAGCCCTTCCCACTCTTGTGAATTTTTCTCCCTTTTCCTTATTAAATCGGGGCCTATGGGTGGCACTTTCTACCAATACTGAAAACCTGAGTTTGATTCCCAGAAAACACTTTGCTAGCATTTCTTCTAGGCTCCACTCCAGTTACCTGGCAATAGCCAGGAATGCCAGACTCCCTATAAAAGGGGTTGCTTGCCCCTCCTCTCTTTCTCTTTTACTCTCTTACCCTCTTCCCTCTATCCCTTCTCTCCCCACGCCTCTTCCCACTCACTCTCTTACTCCCTCTCCCTCTCTCCTTTCTCCTCTCTCCCCCACCAACTTCCCCTTCCCATGCCCTAATAATAAACTCTATTCCATACTATACCCATTGTGTGGCTGGTATCTCAGAGGGAAGAGATGTTTCAGCAACACACTGCACCTCCACCAACCATATCCCTGGCTTCTCTTTCTTTTTATAAAACTCAACACACATGATGGAAGGTAAGAACCAATTCCCACAAGTTGCCCTCTGTGTAACAACATACACACACAATAAATAAATGTAAAAATTTTAAAAATAAATGTACATTCATTCTGCAATGATAATTAAGCAAGTCAATAAAACAATACTATTTAAGATGCTACTTCTGTGTAAGCCTTCCTTGACCTCTTCAGATAATAATGACCACATTGTATTTTTTGTTTGTTTTTCAGACAGGTCTCAATAAGGAGCCATGACTGTTTTGGAACTCGCTATGTAGACCAAGTTGAACTTGAACTCACAGAAATCTACATGCCTCTGCCTCCGAGTACTGCAATTAAAGGCATGCACCACTCTGGCAAACGACCACGTATTTTGAGACCCCAAATATCTTTATATGTGCATGTGCACAGATCAATTAATTGCAAATATATTTATGTCCTTTACTAAAGTGGGTGTATTTAAATTTTGGTTTTGGCTTTTTGTGTGTGGTAGTTTGAATCAGAATGGCCCCCATAGGCTCACATTTTAATTCTTGGTTCCTAGTGAGTAGAACTGTGTGGGAAAAATTAACAAGTGTGGCCTTGTCGGAGATACTGTGTCACTTGTGGTGGGTAGCCATTCCCAGTAAGCTCTCTCTTTGTAAATGTAAACTCCCAGCTACTGTCCCCATGGTCATGCATGGCTGGCATCCTACTCCCCTCCATGATGGTCACGACTCTTAAACTGCATGCTCTAATTTGGACTTTTTTTTTAAAAAATAAATTCCTTTGGGCCTGACATCTCTTCCAAACAGAAATTAAGAGTGGACAAGCACATGTCCCACTTGGGTGTAGCCCTCCCTCACAATCTACCTTGTTTGAAACTGGTTCTTATCTTGCTACCGACCTCAGTCAGCTAGCCAGTGTAAACTTATCAGCCTTGAGCAGGCCAAGCAGACCTTGAACATTTTGTCAAGACAGGTCTTAATAACCTGGACAGAGACATCTGCCTTGCCTGTAGTTACAAGTTTCCATAGAGACTTAGCTGTTTTGGCTGCCGTGCTGTCCTTGCTCTGCCTCCCAAGTACTGGGATTAAAGGCATGTGCCACCACTGCCTGGCTTCTTTGACCATTGTGAGAGATCTATCCACATACTTCTTCCTTTTATGTCTTTCTCAACAATATTATAATTGTTCTGTCTCCAAGTCCCTGAGAGTTAAGCAGTCCCACTGTTTATAGCTGATGATTCAATGAATAATCACACATTTCCAAACAAATGCATGAGCATGACTACTGCATGAAGCTTTGAACTGTGGTGATTTCCCTTTACTGGTGTCTTTCAGGATTGTCCCAGAAACATGTTTTCATGGTGCAGTTGTTCACTTTTGAATGGGGCCTGCATAACAGGCAGAACCCTTAGTAAAGCAGGACCTTATTTCTTCCTTAGTCACTTGATGATAGGGCCTGTACCAGGAAGTCCTAGGTGCATGCATAATAACAGGGGCATTGCATAGGAATAGAAACTATAGGCTTCTAGGCAAGTCAGGCACCTAGCATTAGTTTCCAAGTTGCCCGCTCCCCAGCAATACCCAAGCCTAGCTTCAATCTCTAGGCTAATCCCGAACAAGACTAGAGTTTTCAAGTTACACCCTCAACAATACCAGGGTCTCCAGGTTATTCCCCCAACAAACCTGCTCCTCAGGTTACAAGACCATGCCTAACAACCACTAATGCAGAGGTGAAGTTAAGCTTATGAGGTGACTCCCAGCACCAACCAATTATGTTAAAGGCCACAGCAACTTTCCAATTAGATACTTGCACACATCCTCCCTATTGCAAGAGACATTTAAAATGGCAACATTCATTCAGGCTTTTCTTAATCTCCTGCCATGTTCTTGACAACCGTAGGCCTGTGGCCAGGAATGGCTGCAGCTGATGCCCCACTGCTCAGCTGGAGCAGTCTGCTAAGGCGGTGAGAAACACCATCCCTGCCACCCAGGAGATGTCACCATGGGAGATGGCTCTGCCAATCTCCCATGCTGTCTCCACAATGCTTGTCTGAACCCAGATCACTCTGCCATCCACGTGGGGTCAGTCAAATGATACTCCAATGCTTAGGTTATCCAAAGGCTATATATGTTTGGTAATGCTCAATAAGAAGATGCTTATACACTCAGAGGTGTACCCCAATACTCAATGTAGATATACCAACTACCTTTGGTTGCTAGAGACACACACTTCTGCTTCTATGTTCCCCCTCTCTTGTGTCACCTTCCACTAGCTCCTCCTCTTCCTCTCCTTACTCCTCCTACCTTAGCTCCTCCTACAATTCCCTACTTGCTGCTTACAATAAATCCTTTGCCCAAAGACATTTGGGGATCCACCATCACCGAAACATTCTTGGCTGATGCTGGTGCATTGGGGATGGGGGCAAGCTAGCTCAAACAGAATAAAGACCCTGCAGGCAGTTGCATCAGATCAGCTCCTGTGTGTGTCTGTTTGGGGATCACTAACATTTCCCTGGCACTACATGTTCAATTTCTAGTAAGATGGAATAGCAGGCCAAGATAATTTCTTTCAAGGGAAGATAGTTGGATAGAGTTGATGGTAGAGACTTGCTCCAATATTCAAAATCTATGATTCACAATAAACACCTGCCAAAGACTTCAAACAACATTCCTATCTAACCATGAAACTGGTAGCACAGCCTACACAGCAGCCTGGTCCTGTTTCAGAGCCTTCTCCTGGTTTTGGCCCCCAACAGAAAGCTAGCAGCTTTCTGAGCTACGTGTTATACTGACTGGTGTAACACACACAAGTGAGGAGTGTACTGTCTCCAGAATCCTAATCGGCCAGTAGATGTCGTGCTTCTCTGTTTGCAGTGGGACTGGCCAGGTGCACTGACTTATCTTTCACCTTAAAATTAATATCTCTGAAAAACCTATGGCACTAGATTCCTAAGCATTTCACTAAATTAAAAAACTACTAAATTTTGGTTGGATTCATTTTCTGTCCTCTGGTGCCCTTATGGGTTTGCAATGAGTCCAATTTGTTTGATACCTCAGGTGCCTTAGGTAAATTCTACATAATGTGCACTTTAGAGCACTAATATTATATTTTATGGAGGACACAGATGATCAAGATCCATTCTAACTAAGTTAATGACAAGAAAATGCTGAAATCACAGAAGAACTGCCCCTGGGCTTGCCCTGAGACATCTCCGGCCGTGACCTGGAATGGACTATGGATTATCCCACCCATCTGAAACCAGGAGGGGTTGTGTGGGTTGGGTCTTCCCCTTTAAATTGAGAGCTGAACATTAAAGCTTTGGGCCTTGATCAGAGAAAAGAAAAAAGAAAATGCTGAAATACAGATTCAAATAGAAAACCCAAAAGCTAAAGTAAACTTTATTTCTCCACACAGAGAATTATTTTAATATTTCATTATTGATTCTCTTGTTTTCCCAATGCTGTTATACACACATGAAATTATTAATTAGAAAGGCATATGTACTTACGAATGGATGCATATAACATATTTTTCCATCTTCTTTGGATGAACATATTTGAGGTGGACATGAGACTGGGTTTAATTTAGCTTAGGCTAGCCTAAAATTCATGACATAGCTTAGCTGGGTCTTGGCCTTATGATCATCTAGCCTTGTCTGTTGGGTTCTGAGATCTTAGGCATGGTGACCCCAGGGAGCAGCCCCTTGAGTTTCAGCTTCAATGTCTAATAGTGGGTTACTGGAACAATCCCTTGCTTTCATCTTCTTTGAAGAAAAGGTATCTGAAAGCACAGTATGACATTTTCTAGGAAGAACCAGAGCCAGGACCACTGAGAATCCTCTGTCATCTTACTTTCCATTCCATCTCAATCATTGGACCCAAACCACAATAACAGCCATTTTGCTGTGGTAAATATTATTTGGGAGTTTCTTACCCCACTTAAATCATAGAGATACCAAATAAAAGACACAGAAGACTTTGTATTTACAATAAGCAGTAAAGCAACAGAGTTGGGCAGATATCACCCCTCTATTCCTATTTTGTCTATTTCCCTGTTAATATCTGTGAGATATCACATGCCATGTTCTCGATAGGCTGCTCATACTCCCAGGCCAGACCTACTGGCCATGCACTCACACTCCACCAACCCCATGGTGCCTTCTTCCTTCTCCCTCTTCTCTCTCCTTCATGGTGTCTTCCCCAGACACTCAGTCTGGGACCTGAAGCACCATCTACCTTTCTTCTCCCCAGCTTCAGGTTTTGGCATCTTTATTAAGCAATCATGGAAGGCAGGAAAGAAATATAGAAATGATGTAATTATAGTCCCCCAAAATTACTGTACAATGTTGAACCAGGCTTTATGGTCATGTGTCCAGAGTCAAGGATCCTGTATTAGAGCACATCAAATATTATTTTTACTTTTTTCTCTCAGGCTGAACATTTCAAACCAAGAAAATAATAGTCTTTTAAAACAGGGCCACTTCATGATTCCCAGATTTTTTTTTTTCCGGTTTTTTGAGACCGGGTTTCTCTGTGTAGCCCTGGCTATCCTGGAACTCACTCTGTAGACCAGGCTGGCCTCAAACTCAGAAATCTGCTTGCATCTGCCTCCCAATGCCTGGGATTAAAGGTGTGTGCCACCACTGTCTGGCCTTTATCCAGACTATTTATTGCCTAGTGTGTAGTAACAAGAAATTATTAATCAAGACATTTGTTAATCACCTAAAATTAATTACCTCACAACTCCTTGCTAATATCAATCACTACTAATTGAAGGAAGCTTTTACCCTCTGTTTTCATCTTTTTTTTTTTGTACTGTGACTAACCCTGCTTCAAAGTTGGTCATAGAACTTGATTCTTGCACAGGTCCCTCCCTCTTCATTTTAAGACGCAAGAAAAGCCAGAGAGGTTGGAGGAAACTCACTCAATGTTTTATTTTTGTTTTGCACTGAACAGTCTAGGACCAGTCTGGAAGAGTTGCAAGACACTCTTTCCAGCACTGAGCAGCACAAAAGGACTGGGTGCTCAAAGCAATTCTCAATTACATACAGAGGCAAGCCTCAGCTGCAGGCAACATTCCTATGAACAAAAATAAATAATCAGGAGGAGTTGAAAAAAATGGAAAGAAATTCTTAATGACTTGGAATTGAAGGTGAATGAAAACAAAAAGGAGGATATAGCAATGTTGCATTTTATATCAATAATTGGCCTTTAAAACAAATACACATAGAATGAATTAGGTAGTCTTCTGTTTCTATTTTGTGGAATTGTCCAATGTGTATTTGAAGGTCTGGTAGAATTCTCCATTAATACTACCTAGCCCTTGTCTTCTCTTGGACAGGAGGTTTATAATGCCTGCTTTGATTTCCTTAAAGGTTATACTACACTTTAGATAATTTACCGATCTTGATTTAATTTTGGTTTATGGTATCTGTCTAGATAATTATCCATTTCTCTGGCTACACATTTCATCTAGATTTTCCAGTTTGTAGAAAGAACTAATGATTTTCAGAAGTTTTCTCAGTTTCTCTTGTTATGTCTCCCTTTTAACTTCTGATTTTGCTAATTTGGATACTGTCTCTGTGCCCTCTGGTTGGTCTAGCTAAGGGCTTTTCTATCATATTGATTTTGTCAAAGAACTAGTTCTTGGTTTTGTTGAGTCTCTGTACTGTACTCTTTGTTTCTAAGTGGTTCATTTTTGCCTGTGGGGAGGTGGGCAGTGAGAAGCATCTGGGTGCCTGGTAGACCATAGGCCTTGAACCCCAGACCTTTATTGGATGGCAGGTGTTCAGCTCTGCTTCCAGGCCCTGGTTCTTTTCATTTAGCTTCAGCTCTCCAGAGCCCACAGAAAGGTCTATGGCCATCAGTCAGGAGGAACAGTGCCCCAGGCTATCCCACAAGTAGATGAGGTATCTCCAAACTCTCAGAACAAGTCAATAGGCATTATCTGCTGACTGACCCTAACCCACCAAGAAACTGTATATAAGGGCTCTATTCAGGGGAAGTAAAGTGTACGAGAATCATGCGGGTGTCTGACAGTTTCTGTAGCAAGAGCTGTAACACTTAGGAAGAGATCTGCTCTCCCAGAACCTGCCTGAGACACCAAGCTGCCTCCATGCCAGCTAGCTGGCTCCTTATTGGCCCAGCCTGGGTCAGCTCAGCATGGAGACTGGTGCAGCACCTGGGAGTTACTGGGCTGCAATAGTGGAAACTCAGCAGAGGCAGGCGATCTCCCCTCCCTGCTCGCACCCTGTCCTGTGCTGGGCCGGAGATCATTGTGGGACACCCTCCAGAACAAGGGACCCACATCTGCCCTGATTTTGATTATTTCCTGGTGTCTACATCTCTTAAGTGTGTTTGCTTCTTTTTGTTCTAAAGCTTTCTGATATGCTGTTAAGTTGCTTGTGTAGGGTCTCTCTGGTATGTTTATGAGGGCAATTAGTGCCATGATATTTTGTGTCCCATAAGTTTTGTTATGGTGTGTCTTCATTCTCATTGAATTCTAGAGTCCAGTCTTTTATTTCTTTCTTTATTTCTTTCCTTAGCTAGTTATCATTGTATAGAAAGTTGTTCAGTATGTGGCTTTCTGATATTTTTGTTATTATTGAAATCCAGATTATTCTGTACTGATTTCATAGGATGCATGAGAATATTTCAGTCTTCTTGTATCTGATGAGGCTTCATTTGTGACAGATTTTTTTTGTTGTTTTTTTTCGAGACAGGGTTTCTCTGTGTAGCCCTGGCTGTCCTGGAACTCACTCTGTAGACGAGGCTGTCCTGGAACTCAGGAATGCACCTGCCACTGCCTCCCAAGTGCTGGGATTAAAGGAGTGTACCACCACTGCCCGGCGATTTGTGACAGACCACATGTTCTGGAGAAGATACAATGAGGTACTGAGGAGAAGATATATGTAATTGTATGTCTACCTTTTCATACTGATTTTGGTAATTAGGATATTGTCTCTGTGTTCTTTCATTACTATGGCTAAAAGTTTATCTATCTATCTATCTATCTATCTATCTATCTATCTATCTATATGTAGGGTGAAATGTTCCATATGGAAGAGTCAGAAGAAAGACTTAAGAAGGTGAAGAGGATGGCGACCCCATAGGAAAAACAACAGTGTCAACTAACTTGGACACTTTAGGGCTTCCAGAGTCTAAGCCAAAAACCAAGGGGCATACAGGGGATGATTCATGGCCCTGGGCATGTGTGCAGCAGAGGACTGCCTTGTCTGGCCACAATGGGAGAGGATGCACTTAACCTTATAGAAACTTGATGCCACAGGGAAAAGGGAACCTGGTGGAGGTGAGGTCCCAGTGGGTGGGCGGGTGGGAGAGAAACCTCTCAGAGGCAGCAGGGAGGAAGATGGGGAAAAGACCTCAGGGAAGAGGTACCAGGAAAGAGGGCAACTTTGGAATGTAAAAAATTTTATATTTTTAATTAAAAAGGGAAAAAAGAAACAGAATTGAAAAAATATATATCTACACTGAGTTTGAAAAAGAGCAGATAGATGGTTTCCTTGCAGAGAAAATGGCATTAATTTACTACTATTAATTGCACATACCTGGCTGCTATGTGTAATGTTAGCTTCTGTGATCTGTAATATGACACACACAGCTACAGGCAATGGGCTGTGTCTCAATCATCCCACCTGACTTAACACTGAAAGTGCATTGGCCGTATCTCCAAAGTTGGAAATTCAATATTTCTTGGATTATGCTAAAGTTCCCAAATTATATACCTATCAATCTAGCTTGTCTTCATTCACCTGACATGCTGGCAAATTAGAAAATTATTACCCTGTCACCATCATGTCTTTTATTTTTTTGTATTGGTGACTCCAGGGTTAGTGATTGGAAGCGATGTCATTAAAACCATCATCTCAACAAAGTAATTTATTTAAAAGTGCATCAGTTGCCTCCCTGTCCAATTTAATGAGAAAAAAACATGGCGTTCATCAAACTTTGGGTTAAATGTAAGCTGAGTACTTCACGGAATCTGTCATGGAGCCTATGGTGGGTCCCACCATACATTTCATTGTGCGGACACAAACTATTGTATATCAAGTACATTGACATAAAATAGACCGTTTCAATTCCAGAAGTGATAGCCACATTCCATTCCATGATGCTGGTACTTGATTATGTAATAAGGAGTAACATTTATCACCCTCTGGTTAATGAGTGTGAGCTCATTTATATTGCCAAAGAGGGTCTTAAATATTCCAACAGAGCTGAAGTACAAGAAAAAGGCTTTGAAACCAACTGTATGAAGAAAATAGAGGTCCTCAAAGTGGAAATGATAAAATCACTTAAAGAAATTGAGGAAAGCGCAAACAATTGGAGGAAATCAATAAACACCTCAAAGACAGCCAGGAAAACACAAACAAAAACATGGAGGAAACCAACAAATCTTATAAATAAAGCCAAGAGCTGGGCAGTGGTGGTGCACACCTTTAATCACAGCACTTGGGAGGCAGTGGCAGTGGATTTCTGAGTTTCAGGCCAGTCTGGTCTAAAGAGTGAGTTCCAGGACTACCAGGGCTACACAGAGAAACCCTGTCTAAAAAAAATAAAGCCAAGAAAAACAAATGAAGATTACAAGGAAAATAGAAACATATATCCATCCAAATTCACAGCATATACTTCACCATTCCTAAATGCCATTGTGAGGAAATACTGGGCCAAAAGAAGATCAAACGGCAGCAAGGAAATCTCCAAATTCTGCATCTCCATATCTGATGTCAAGTGTTATTCAGATCTCCAAATCCATCTTCCATGCTCACTGCAGCAAAACTCTTTCTCTTTGTCTGATTGTATTTCCTGAAAGTAGTTTTCCTGAGAAGGTATCTTATAGCTCAGGAATCTAAAACTCTTGGGGTCTCCAAAGAAACTTCAAAATTACAGCTTCCTGTTCCAGTATCTGGGATCCACAGATGATCTTCTGTGCTCCTCAAAAGAAGCTGGGTCTCTCTCCAGCTCTTCCCTCTATAGGACACTAGGTTCTGCTTGACTCCACTCAACTGCTGCTGCTGTTCTTTCTGCTCATCCCATGGGACTGACATCTTCAACATGCTGGGTTCTTCTGTGACAAACAGGCTTGACTGCATTTCTCTCATGCTCCCTTCATAGTGCCTAGCCTCAGCTGCACTGCGTGAAACATCCATGCCTTAAAACCAGTGCCACCTGGGTGAGTCTTACACAGGAAGGAGTCAAGCTGCACCACAAGGGACAACCTTGGCTACCTCTGGAATACAACTTTTTTTATCTCTCAGAAAACAGTCATGAGAAGATGTCACCTCACTGATGCTGGTTTCTTTTACGTCACCACTAATTTTCTAACTACACCCAACCACCATCAATTGTCTCAGTCGTCCCTTCTATTTTGTCCTGTGAAAGCAGAGTCACATGGACAAAGCTGCTGAGTTCCTCTGCTTGCTGGGGCCCAAACATTGCCCCTTCTATTACTTCATCACCAGCTTTATATTTTTCAACAACTTCACTGCCTAAGCTCGGCTGTTCTTGAACTTGCTCTGTAGATTAACCTAGAACTCAGATCCAAATGGCTCTGTCTTCTGAATGCTAGGTAATATGTGTGTAACACTTTGCCCATAAATAAACTTTTCCTTACTTAAAACATGTCTGTACCAGGAAGACTTGAATCAGAGATGTGCTTGATGTTTATCTGGGATTTAAGGAATATACTCCATGCCTGTACTTAAGTATTTTATTTTAGATCTTAAAATGATAACCCAGAATAGTAATCACAATCCATCAATTGTCAACTTCACACATACTGGTAACTCTTGTGTCCACATGAAAACAACAACTAGGTAATACTAATGCCTAACACGATACAGTTCTCCTTCTTCCAACTTCACATCCATAAGTTTAGGTGGATGGAATCTTACACTACTGTTATCATTCCTTTAATACCATTTAATATCATTGATCACAGAATTTAGCTTCATTAAATTTCCTGGTTAGATTTTCTCTTTTGACCTAACATTTTATACTTTTTCTTTCTAAGATTACTATGCTTACTCAAATCATGATGAGACTAAACATAGGTCAAAGGCTTTGCTGGCTTCACTGTGACTTCCTTTGTCAATGCAATAAACATCATCCTCTTTACCTTATCTTCAAGGACAATCTACAGAAAAAGGGCAAAAGGCAGCAACATTCTTCTGCAAAACATCATAAAAACTATACACAAAGTTCAAGTCACCCTCAGTACATATGTGTTCTACTAGCATGGCCCAGTAAGGTCCAATTAATGCATATGAAATCCAAAGTCTAAACATTCACATTGCTCCATAAAACGAAACAAA